>NC_092411.1:42437451-42737451 GCF_040894005.1 Engystomops pustulosus | reverse complement strand
AGCATTTTATGTTCTTAAAATTACCGTAATGGATATTTGTCCCAAAGCTTTTGTTGTTGTTGTATTGCAATTATTTTTCAGAATAGAGGAGATAATTTTTACAAGTTCTATAACAATAATGACATAAAAAAGCCAAAACAATGTAAATTTGTCATGTGCTAAATAGGAACAATAATGTAACATTGTTAAATAGACAACAGAGAAATTAGCATCCTACATTATAATATACCATATTAATGAAATATGTATTTTCATAATTTTTTATTCACCCCTTTTAAAAAATAATAAAATTGAGAAGTTTAAGATGAATGGATTAAGGAAGATCCATATATACTCGAGTATAAACCTAGTTTTTCAGCACAAAAAAATGTGCTGAAAACCCAAACTCGACTTATACTCGAGTAAAAAATATAGGTTTTACCAGGTTTTGTGGTAAAATAAGGGGCCTCGGCTTATACTTGGGTCGGCTTATACTTGAGTATATACAGTAGGTAGATAGATAGACTATCTATCTATTTATCTATCACATTATGGTTATGGCAGAAGATTGTTTGTGTGCCCAATGTTTGACCTTCCACCTCTAAAATGAATCACTTATTTAAGGATAATTCAACAATATACAATGTCTTATCCAAAATAAAGCTAGGTTTAGGAAGAACAAATCTATTAGAAAGTTGAAATCTGCAATATTTGACTGTGTTGATTTATCTTTTTTTTATTTTGTGTTACTGTTACTGCCTTTTTTGTATATTGACTTCATCTCCCCAATAGAAAGTAAAAACTGTAGTGCAAATCCATTCTGTATTTGTATTTTAGTGTAATTCTATGCATTTGCAGTGCCAAAAGTGAAAAGAGCAACTCCCCTCCTTACCATATTCCCTGAACTTATATTTTCTTTTGCAATAAAGTGCCCCGACCAACTCTTCTCCAGCCAAGTATCTTAACTCATGCAGGTGTGGAGTCTAAAAGTAGTCCAAAGTGCTGAAATGCTTCCCCCTTAATACCATGTACTCTCCGGAGCACTCATAATACTGCAGCAGCTTGGTAAAGAATATGAATTTGGAATAGTTTTCGTGTGTGCCCAGGCGACTGTGTTGTGCTGAGATTAGATTTTATGCTCCAGCGAAGCAGCAGGGAGTGATGCAACTGAATAAACATTCTGTGGTTGTATGTTATGTCTTTACAAATTGGCCCTATGTAGATGGTAATAACAAAAAATCCCTTATGCTTGGATTATTCTCAGCTTTATTTATGACTCCCTAAATATCATAATCTAACCAGTTTATAAAGCATCCCAACGTGTATAATTCAGTACATAAAACCATATCACTAGCACAAATAACACAACTAACTGTTCTGGCACTGTAGACCTGTCAGATGTTTTTTATTAAATCCTGATCCCTTCTAAAGTAATTCAGAGCTTCGAATCTTGTGCATTATTATAAAAAGAAACTTCCTGTTGCCACCACTAGAGGGAGATCACTATGTACTACTTGTTTCATTCACTTGTTTCACAGCCGGGCAGGCATACGCTGTGCGCTGGAGAGGAGGAGGTGAGCCCTCCATAGAGAACAGAGGCGCAAGGCCGCACACACGGGGAAAGATAGAACATGCTTTATGTTTTCAACCGTGTACGGTACCACATCGCTGTGCCGCCATTGCCGTCTATGGGGGCATAGAGGGCCGCATATACATCTAGGAGTGTCTAGGAGTCACTATTGATGGTGTTTTTAGATAAATCAACTAATCAGACCTTGACAAAAATAAGCATAGTGCTAGACACAGTGGGGCACATTTACTTACCCGGCTGACGGAGTTCACCCGAAGTGCATTGTCCAACGACAATGCACTCTGCCGCGATTCACTAAGATTGTGCACCCGATTTCATAAGACACAGAGCTGTCAGTTAGAGGATATGTTATGTTTTATTATTTATCACAAGTAATATAGTATTTAAAATATTACAAAGAATAAAAAATAAAAAACACACCAAAAAACACTCAATTCCCCTATAAAAATGAAATGCCACATCCACAACTACCTTGTGTTATTCCTGTGTTATGTTATACAATTACTATGAAGGGCATAAAAAATGAAAAAAAAATAAAAAATACATACCCCAAAATATTACCAATTGTAATGTTAGCTTATTTTTCCCCAAACAAGACCAAACAAATAAAGGGCTCAAAAAGACATAAAAAATGATTGATGTGGCTGGGAAGGGGGGCTGCTTAAAAAAATTAAAATGTACTTACCTCCTCAGTCCTTTCTGGTGTCCCGCGCCGTGATCTCTCCGTGAAGTGCCCCTGTTTGTTTTCAAGGGCACGGAAGCTGCACTCACATGGCTTCCAGCCAACTGAGCACACCCACCCATCCCCTGTCCCAGTGCTATATCAGGCAGTAGGATATGGTGCAGCTTCCATGACCCTGTAAAAAAACAAGGGCATGACATGGGGAGACCACAGCGTGGGACACCAGGAGGAACTGAGGAGGTGAGTGCATGTTTCATTTTTTTAAGCAGCCCCCCTCTTGAACAACCCATTTAAAGCTAATCTACCATCAAAATCAAGTATGATAAACCAGGGACACTTACTAGATGCAGGTACTGTGACTGTGGCAATCTACTTATATTTGTTATCCATGGCCTCCTTCCTTCTAAAATCAACTTTTAACATTTTGCTGATGAGTCTGAGGGGCTTTGACAGTTGTTTCCAAAGCCCCTTGTTGATAACAGTTACAGACTGTTACAGTGAGTAGAACATATCTCAATGATTCAATGAGAAATTTGGGTCCTTTTAATGGAGAAATTGAGATCCTCCTCTATAAAAGAATGTTATCAATGGGGGTGTACTTTATAGGGTTAACAGTATTGGCTTATATAACCATAATTACAGTACATTGGTTACCTTATTTCATTTATGGGGATTCAGACTGTTTCCTGTCCAACATGTTATAAAAATGCTGAGCTATTGTTCCCCATGACAGCCATTACTCAGACTAGAGAGCTGTACTTCTGCTTCTATTATGATTCACGCCGCCTTAATCAGCTGATCTAATACAAAGGTAGAAAAACCCCTTTAATCTATTAATACGACTTCCTACATGTTCTGTAGATACAGAGATAAGTAAAACTTTGTAAGACTACTAATTCCTCAGGTGGTGGGCAATTCCCATTCTGTACGGGTTAGTAGTTATTCTGGTAGAGAATACAAATAAATGCTATTTTTAGTTTAGATTAGCCTTTAGTTTTATTTTCAAACATTTTTGAAATGATTCATCACGGACAATGCATTAAAAAAATCCATTTCCTGTAAAGGTTGCATTATTTTTTCAGGTTTTTTGTTCTAGTCTTTTTCTGTTTAATGGAATTTCATGTGTGTATTATTTGTGTTGTTGTCTATGCTGTTTACTTAAATGGAAAATCTTTGCGATCTCAGTGAAAGCTTCTATGGACCAGAAAAGAAACAGACTTATTTTAAAATACTGAGTGTCCTTCTACCCCGTTCTTCAGAAATCCTTCAACTAAATTTTATACCAAACAATGAGGGATCTGTAGCGGTGCTATTAACATGTGTATTTATGTCAGCATAAAAACAAGCTAAAATTATCAACACACTGAATGTATATTTATAAGCAGAACACACAGTCAGCAGTGTTCACTGGTCCAGGGTTGGTTACTAAACAGTCGTGTCTAAAGTAGAATCTATTGAGCAAATTACAATGAGCAGAACCATAACCCACGTTGTGGCTCAGTGGTTAGTACTGCCACGGTGTAGGGTTGGTATTTTGAGGATAACCCCTTCAAGGTATTTTGTGAATATATTTGTATTTGTTTACTTTAACAACCAAAAATATTCTTTTTGGTCTGTGTACACAGCGTTGAGGACATAAGCTAGGCATGTATGCTTGATGTATACCCAGTCAAAAGCAAACCCAGACATATTTAACCGTATTTGGTTTTATAAGTGAGGAAAGTGGATTTGTCCTTCAGTGTTTTGTATTTACTGAATCATGGCATACTTTATGCTAACTTCTATAGCAAATAGCGCTGTAAGCAACCTATGTTGTAAAAACCCATTAGAGCCATTGACATCCACTCCTGTAGTACTTCAGATCCACTGTTTATGTAAAAAGAAAAGAAGGAAAAGAAAGTGAAGCCTTACTCCAAAAAAACACTGCTAATGCTTTTTTATCCAGCGTCCAATGGAGATAGTAAAACAAAATGTACTCAACTGGAAGAACAAGTCCACTACATAGCAAAAAGAAAAAATAAATAAATGCCATTTTATCGAAAAATAACAAAGCAAAAGGCAGAAAGCTACCGGCAACTTACTGTGCAGAAACGCCCCGACGTGCGCTCAATCATTTTGGCATATATGATGTCATTGCTAAGCAGTCACCAGTACACATAAAAATCTTAAATGTATGCCCTAAAGTACTAGGTTTGAATGACAAAAACATGATGAATGTGTTTTTTGTTATTTGCCAAACTGTGTCCAATGAAAACTTTTAACCCCATAAGAACCAGACTGTTTCCGGTTTTGCATTTCCATTTTTCGCTCCCCTTCTATTATTATTTGTCTGTATAGAGAGCTGAATGACGGCTTATTTACTGCGTAGAAAATTGTACTTACTAATGTTAGGTATATTGTATTCTATGCTGTGTACTGAGAAGTGGCAATACAATTCCAAATATGGTGAAAATTATGGAAAAACACATGTACGAGTTCTGCTTTTAGGGCTTTCACCGTGCGCTCCAAATGACACCTCCCCTTAATTCTTTGGGTCTTGATCACGGAGATAGCAGATTTATATAGGTTTTACTAGGTTTTAATAGTTTTGGAAAAAATTAAAAACTCTAAATTAAATACAGACGGTCCCCTACTTAAGAACACCCGACTTACAGACGACCTCTAGTTACAAATGGATCTCTGGATGTTGGTAATTTACAGTATTTTAGCCCTAGGTTACAATAAACAGCTATAAAAGTTATCACAGGTGTCTGCAGTAAAGCTTTACTGTTAATCCTGGTTCTTATGACAACTCAACATGTTTAAAATACAATTGTCACATTGACCAAAAAAATTTTGTCTGGATCTACAATTATAAAATATACAATTCCGACTTACATACAAATTCAACTTAAGAACAAACCTACAGTACCTATCTTGTACATAACCAGGGGACTGCCTGTATTCTGACATCAAAAACTTTCTCATACTTTGGTGAACAGAGTTGTATAAAGTGTCGGTTTTTGTGGGATGAGCTGATGTTTTTGATACTTCCATTCTGGGAACTGTATAATTTTTTCATCACTTTTTATTCACACTTTTATGTATTGTGAAATGGTGAAAAAGTGGTGATTGGGAGCTGATGACTACCTTGCAACAACACAATGGGGCAGATTTACTTACCCGGTCCATTCGCGATCTAGCGACCTGTTCTATGCGGTGGATTCGGGTCCGGCCGGGATTCACTAAGGTAGTTCCCCGACATCCACAAGGTGTCGCTGCTGCGCTGATGTCCGCCGAGGGCCACCGGAATGCACTGAAATTCACCGGCCTATTCCTGGTGAAGGTAAGCGCGAGTCCCGCGACACTTTATTTTTTTTAAATGCGGTGGTTTTTCCGAATCCGTCGGGTTTACATTCGGCCATGCCCCCCGATTTCCGTCGCGTGCATGCCAGCGCCAATGCGCTACAATCCAATCGTGTGCGCCAAAATCCCGGGGCAATACAGGGAAAATCGGCGCAAATCGGAAATATTCGGGTAACACGTTGGGAAAACGCGAATCGGGCCCTTAGTAAATGACCCCCAATATGCATGAAATCATTGGGTTCTCACCATCAGTTTATTGGTACTGATTGGTAAAGCAGATACACATAATAGATTGGCAGCAGAAAATTTTTTGCAAAAAATCAAGCAAAATCTGCAGGGAGATCTGAACTGAAATCTGCATCAAATGTATGGATTTTGTCTATTAGATATAATTCCAAAGAAAGAAAATGATGGCACTTACCGAAAATTCTGACACTTCCATAATGATACCTGCTTCAGCCTGTGCCAGTCCACAGCAAATAATGGAAAAAGTATCCAAGTCGGTTCCTGAAATCCTTAGTGAATTTTTGATAATTCCGAAGATCACGTACCATTAGGCAGTTTTAGATTTTCTTACCTTCCTACTGTAGTTTGTATTTTTCAACATAGTTTTGGAGAAGACTAGACAGACCTTATGCATGACAAGGTTTTGCATTTTCATTCTATTGTCAGAAAATAGGCCACACTCCCTTTCACCAATGAAACACCCCTTTTCCGAGGGCAGAGTTCTTTTGGCACATTGGTCACTAAACATGGTCAGCTCTAGGTTTCAGTAGGCCCTTGGGTGACAGAGCCTCAGTAGGCCCCTTTGCAGTGAACTCACATGACGGCATTCAAAATTCAGAAACTAAAATAGTCTCCAGTTCCCTAAAGTATTCCCTAGTTTATTATACCAAGAAGCCCCTTCATGGTTATTTTATATAAAGCCCCCCTAAGGATTCATTAGATACTGCCCCCCTTACCTCTATGGATTCCTTATGTACAACCTTAAGTTGGCCTCCCGAGCAGCTCTGGGCCTTGGCACTTGCCCATGTATGCCCGGTGCTGGCGCCGGCCCTGTCATTAAAGTATCTAAAATCTGTCTAAAATTTTTTATAAATGTTTTTGTTACAAATTACGACGAAATTGTGTCATTGATAAATCTGTCCCTTTATTTTCCAGTTTTAGTTGTTACAGGCAGTCCCCGGGTTACGTACAAGATAGGTTCTTTAGGTTTGTTCTTAAGTTGTATTTGTATGTAAATAGGAACTGTATATTTTATAATTGTAACCCCAGCCAAAAAATGTTTTGGTCTCTTTGACAATTGGATTTTAAAACTTTTGGGTTGGTTATAAGAACCAGGATTAAGAATAAATGTTTATTGCAGACACCTGTGATAACTGTTACAGCTGATTATTGTAGCCTGGGGCTAATGTACAGTAAATTACCAACATCCAGAGGTCCGTTTGTAACTAGGGGTCATATGTAAGTTGGATGTTCTTTAGTCTGGGACCACCTGTATTGAAAATCCAAGCATGGAGAATATCCTATAGAATATATTCTCATTTTATTTCTTCTTGAGCTATCTTACATTCAGTTTTATGTTACATGGCACTGAAACAGATGACTAAAATCACAGCAGGCAACATTTGCTGAACTTATGTAATTGCAAAGTAGGAACAGATTGTTGTTTTTATTTTTTACAAAAACGCAAGCAGCGACCACCTCATGCTGACAAACTGTGGGCCAAAGTCCAGTGCATCTGAAATAATTGACTGTGCCCGATTCTTAATAATTTATATTATTTCCAAGTGAGTTTTTATTTAAGCAGAATATTTGTCTTATTTTCTGCAGAGATTGTACATATCCAAAAAAGTAATGGAAATACGTTCAGGCTTCTATAACTTTATAGCTATTAAATATTAATTGCAGCAGTAATATCAATGGAGTTTTCCCCTTTGAGACATATACATATATAAAACAAGCATAGGTATCTCACAGGTGCAGGCCCTATCTTTAAAGTTAAAATTATTGAGAGAATCGACATTCTCAGGCCCAATTAGGTTAAGTATAGAGGCCATGCTGCTTACTGTGACTTAGACCTCATACACATAACTTTATTTTGAGCTGTGTGCTGGTCACATGCATTGCAGCTAGCTCACAGCCCCCATTTACTTCTATTATGCAAAGTTGTAGTATAGTGAGGGAACCCTGTCTTACTGCAATGTGAACCTGTCAGATGGCCGAGCCTCAAAATATAAAGCAGATCCTATTCCTGCCAACACTTTGAATATCAGCCAGGCTTTAAGGAGGGTACAAGGACTGTTGTTTGCTGCACCAATATTGCACACAGTAGGGTGCAAGAGGCCTTAGAGAGTGCCATAATGTTGTTTCCTGTAAAATTATATTGCTGATTAATTTTTAGGATAGGTCATCAATATGATATTGGGAAGTGTCCAACAGTCAAGTCAGAATGCCCTCTAATTATTTGTCTCCAACAACGGGAAGACCATCGTGTTAAGTGGCTAACCTGCAGTCTAGCTTCAAAATAACAAAAATGATTGGGAGGGGAAATTTTTAAAGGCTCACCCCTACAGCTCTGACATTGATGACCTATTGTAATGGGCATATTAAACTCTTAAACTCAGGCATAAAAGATACAACAGTGAACTCTAAATCTTCAGCTCCCACAGCAGCTCTGCCCGTTTGCTTCCGTATATCATAGCCAATACGAATACAGTCCGTCCCTGTGCTAAAGTAAGGACACAAAACAAGACAAACAAACAAGTAACACAAAAAGAGAGTCAGTAATCTGGATCACAACACAGATAGCTAACAAGTCACAAAATCGCAGATAAAAAGAACAGTCAAAGAGCTAAAAATTGGAAACCAGAAATACAGAAATAGTGAATCAGTAACACGAATAATAGAGCTGGCAAAGAAGACTTTAAAGGGGTTTGCTCAAATTTCAATCCCCTAGTGGTGTTAACACAATAAAGAACATTTTTTTCCACTTAAAAATTTTACTCAGTTTTATTGCTGTTTTAGCTCCTATTACTCAATATTCCAGATCTCTAAACTGACCCATTACGATTTCTCTAGTGCTATGAGATGCTGTGTGCTTGTCCACATGACAATGTGGTTAGATTTTAATAGTCTAACACATGACTTGACACATAGAAAAAGAGATGAGATGGATCAGAGATGAGAGATAATCCATGAGATGCATATTACACATGACATTCTTAGCTCTACTATAACATAACATACACATAGCTCTTTTACTATATATGCCTCCCTCTCCCTCCTCCTGTAGCTGGTAGCTTTGCCCTCTTTGCACTGCTGCTTGTCGGCAGGAAGTCTCTGTGTTAGCTCCTCCTGGAATGCAGGGATGGGGGCTGGAGGCAGAGAGGAGCTCAGCTCAGCGTCAGACTGGAGAAAAATATGTTTGCAGACTCTAAACTTAGAAGATCCAGGGTCGGGTCGAGGGCCAACTGAAATTGTGCACACCAGTACTGATAGAGACAGGTTAGAATTATATCTGTGAAATGTCATATTGTTGTTAATAAAAGTGAATTAGAGAATGTGTTATTTTGTTATCTAGAGTACATATAAGAAACTTGTCTTCATGGGAATAACCCTTTAGCTGACAATCAATGTAGCATGCACAGCATATTTATGTGAGTAGGATCTCTGGTGGAAAGGAGCAGAGCTTGGAGAGTGACAATATGTAAACCATTGCCAGTTTAGAAACAAGCTTGCAGAGAGCTGGACATGGCAGATTCAATCAGTGGCCCAGCCACTAGAGCACTCACAGATCATACCCTGACTCAGATATAACAGCTATCCTATGGATAAGTGACAAAAAAGATTATTTAGAGAGGAGAAGGCTGGAAACCAGGATTGGCTACACCTTCCATAAAAGTGATCATTGGAAAAGAAGAAAGGAATAAATTCAAGTGCAGATACAACAGAAGAAGGATTTGAATGGAGTTGGTGGAGCCTATATCCAGTATTGGGCCCTTCCATATCATTACGTAGGAACAATCCCAAAAGAAATTCCAGAAGAGAGGTACTTCTTCTTTGGGACATTTAATTACGAAAAAAAATCTGCATTATGGATTTGTACTGAAGCCTTCATCAATTTTCATTAGAACGGAATGTACTTCAGTACAAAGCCCAAATAATTGTTCCTACGTAAAATCTTTTTCCATACTATGAGGTTAGGAAAGCCTTTTGTTTGTGGCATCTATAATATTCATGTTCCCTTATGTATCAGCATAACATTTTGGTCCTTTGATGTATTCAGGTCCAGGTGCGACTGCTGTTTATGCACCAGATATAGCTAAACTCTGTATCTTCCTAGAGGAACAGCAAATTTACCTAAAATAAGCACTGAGATGAAACAGAATTAAAAATTCCTATGCACGCACCTGGGATTTTCTGCATTTCCTATTTTAGAATGTAGATGTTTGTTTCTTATGAGCCATGCTGGTAATGACACAATGCCTGACAAAAATATTCTGAGAAGCAGAAACGCACAGCCTGAGTATGCGAAAATACATCAATACCAAATTCCATAAACTGAAAATCCTTATTCAGCACCAGCCGCATAAGGAGTACAGTTCTATCTACATACTTCATGCCGTCTGTGTGCTGTATCAAAGAGGGGAAATGCAAACTGTAGACACATCACATATACCACCTGCTAAGCAGAGGGAGAAGTAAGCAGCTAATGTGTCATAACAAACTGAAGCCTGGCAATAAGGATCTGTCCACATCATAGGAGCTAATTGTGAGTCTGGCTCTGAAAATAAAACCTGGATATTGTGTTGTTCTCTTGACTATAAATTCTATAACATTCATCGTGCCTCCCCCCATTTACACACACATCGCCCTACCATTCAAATCCATCTCTTGTCGTGGAATGAAATGTAGTACAAACGCAGCTATCCTGAACACATAGATAGTATTCTGCTACTGCTCATTGCACACAAACTTAGCATTCATATGTTGTACAGGTCAGTAGTGCTGCTATATTCAGTGTTTACACACATAGGCCCACATTTATTAAAGCCCTTGCACCAGTTTTTTGCCTGACTCTTCATGGCTGCACTATACCCGACGCAACACAAAATTCTGCATTGAAAGAGGCGTTCTGGTGCATTTATCATGCATTGTCTGACAGACACGTTTGTATGCTGAAGGTGCACCAAAAGAGTGCAGGAGGCGCCAGATTTATAAAGAACTTACCCCACAATTCATGAATCTTGCGCCCCCTGCACACTACCCAGGCAAATTGCGCATAATGCAGTTTGCTCTGTTTTTGATACGTGCGGAACACTACATAATAAATGTGTCGCACTGTCCTACTCTGCATCAGAACACCCCTTTCACTGCAGAATTTTGTGTCGCACCGAGCATAGTGCAGCCATGACACAAATGTGTTGAGGATACTTTATCAATACATGTGCAAGCAGTTTGCACTGAAAAGAACGTGCAAAATCAGACACAAAACTGGTGCAGGGGCTTTAATAAATGTGGGCAATATACACTCACTGGCCACTTTATTAGGTACACCATGCTAGTAACGGGTTGGACCCCCTTTTGCCTTCAGAACTGCCTCAATTCTTCGTGGCATAGATTCAACAAGGTGCTGGAAGCATTCCTCAGAGATTTTGGTCCATATTGACATGATGGCATCACACAGTTGCCGCAGATTTGTCGGCTGCACATCCATGATGCGAATCTCCCGTTCCACCACATCCCAAAGATGCTCTATTGGATTGAGATCTGGTGACTGTGGAGGCCATTTGAGTACAGTGAACTCATTGTCATGTTCAAGAAACCAGTCTGAGATGATTTCAGCTTTATGACATGGCACATTATCCTGCTGAAAGTAGCCATCAGATGTTGGACATGGTCAGCAACAATACTGTGGCTGTGGCGTTGCAACGATGCTCAATTGGTACCAAGGGGCCCAAAGAGTGAATATTCCCCACACCATGACACCACCACCACCAGCCTGAACCGTTGATACAAGGCAGGATGGATCCATGCTTTCATGTTGTTGACGCCAAATTCTGACCCTACCATCCGAATGTCGCAGCAGAAATCGAGACTCATCAGACCAGGCAACGTTTTTCCAATCTTCTACTGTCCAATTTCGATGAGCTTGTGCAAATTGTAGCCTCAGTTTCCTGTTCTTAGCTGAAAGGAGTGGCACCCGGTGTGGTCTTCTGCTGTTGTAGCCCATCTGCCTCAAAGTTCGACGTACTGTGCGTTCAGAGATGCTCTTCTGTCTACCTTGGTTGTAACGGGTGGCGATTTGAGTCACTGTTGCCTTTCTATCAGCTCGAACCAGTCTGCCCATTCTCCTCTGACCTCTGGCATCAACAAGGCATTTCCACCCACAGAACTGCCGCTCACTGGATGTTTTTTTCTTTTCCGGACAATTCTTTGTAAACCCTAGAGATGGTTGTGCGTGAAAATCCCAGTAGATCAGCAGTTTCTGAAATACTCAGACCAGCCCTTCTGGCACCAACAACCATGCCACGTTCAAAGGCACTCAAATCACCTTTCTTCCCCATACTGATGCTCGGTTTGAACTGCAGGAGATTGACCATGTCTACATGCCTAAATGCACTGAGTTGCCGCCATGTGATTGGCTTATTAGAAATTAAGTGTTAACGAGCAGTTGGACAGGTGTACCTAATAAAGTGGCCGGTGAGTGTATACAATACAATACACGTTCCATATACATGTTACAAATACATAATACACCATGCACATACATACATCCCCGTTAAACATGGCATGTTTAGCCATACACATCACACATATATATTTGCATATATATACAGTGCAGACCAAAAGTTTGGACACACCTTCTCATTCATAGAGTTTTCGGCGGGCACACGGCAGCGCGGGGAGAGGAGGAGGAGGTGAGCGCAGCTCTCCATAGCGATGTGTGGCCGCGGCGCCGTAATACGGGAAAAGATAGGACATGTCCTATCTTTTCCCGGGCTACGGAGCGGTACAGTGTGCACCGCTCCCGTAGGGCGCCACGAGCCCATAGAAGTGTATGGGGGACGTCTATCGGCCGCATATACGTCGGCTGTATATACGTTCCCCATACTGTAGTGTGAATGTAGCCTAAAACTGTAGATTCACACTGAAGGCACCAAAACTATGAATTACCACATGTGGGATTATAAACTTAACAAAAATATGTCTTTTATTCTAGGTTCTTCAAAATAGCCTCCTTTTTCTTTGATTTCCCACTTATTAAACCTGAGAAGGCACCTATGATGTTAAAACCATTCCGGGTGACTACCTCTTGAAGCTCATCAAGAGAATGCCAAGAGTGTTCAAAGCAGTAATCTACGCAAAAGGTCCTAGAATATAAGACATATTTTCAGTTTCCTATAATTGCACATGTGCTAATTCATAGTTTTGATACCAATTTTTATAGTCCTGGAAATACAGAAAACTTTTTGAATGAGAAGATACACCATACACAAATACTATACATACACAGTGCATACATACCGTAATTAGACACTGTATACATACACATTACACACATAGATACAGGCCCTGCACATATAAATACACATTTCATTTTTTTAGTAGTTATGGCACTAAGGTCAGAAGATCCATCCCAACAGGGCTATTGGCTATTGGGATAAGTAGCTTTACATGTAATATACAAGTGTCCTCCCTTTTGTTTTGCCTGGACACTGGATTTGTGTATTTTGGATATTGTATTCTCTCTGTGTATATCTTTGGTTTGGATTGCAGTATTATACATTGTATCAGATAAAAAAAGATGAGCAGGATATAGTTTATAGCTAGAAGGCTACTGGGAAGTATTTTACTTACCCTGTAAAAGGCATAAATCTGCTGTGTGCGGGAATGACATATAATTGTGTCTTGAAAAGATAATGGTGTTGTGACCCAGAATAATATTGTATCGCTCTGGTGATACAAATGAGTGACTAAACATCACATGAAAAGATTAAACAATATAACAGATTAGAATACTTCAGACTCAATTACACACCAGTAAAGACATCAGAGGCTGCGATACTTCAAGGTAATGTCAGTCTACAAGCAGGAGCCCTGACTACACATAAGTTACATGGTATAGACTGATCTGTACAATTAGTCATGGCATTAAGGGCTAATGGGGACGTGGGAGTATACAGAGATGAAGCAAATGTATAAATTGTATCAAAGTATCAGATCCATCCTCTGAAAACCCATTTTGTTACACAACAACTTGTCTATAAGCACAAAGTATATAACACTATGGGGCACATTTAGTAAGGGCCGTGCGCCAGTTTTCTGTCGGCCTTTGCATGTTCTTTTCTGTGCAAAATGCTTGCACAAGTATTTAAGAAGTGTCTGCACCACATTTGTGTTGCAAGCGATCGATTTGTGGCGCGGCTGCACTAGGCATCATATGAAGGCGGCATTTCGGTGCTCAGTTGGACCGTGCACCGGATTTACAGGGAAATTCCAACAGAATTGTGTTGCGTGCCCTGTGTTAAAGGTGTACCAAAAAGAGTGGGTCACTTTGTCAGAGCAGTTGAGGGGGCGCTAGATTCATGAAGAACGGACGCTACATATCATGAATTTGGCACCCTCTGCACTATAGATAGCAAACAGCATGTAGTGCAGTTTGCACTAGTCTTAGTAAATGTGCCCCTATGTATACTACTAGCTATACTGTGTCACGGAACAAAGTTACGCTGATAATATAACCTTATATGACCATGGTGTACCTAAAGATAACTTTAGAAGTCTCGCGTTAGCACACGCAGCCGCCATGAGACTTCGGCGATGTGCATGCTCTAATGCTCCTGAGGGCTCGGTGATGTCACTGGCTCTCAGGAGTGAAGAAGGGAGGTTGGGGGAGGCGGGGACGGCACTCTGCATGCCTCCCCTAGTATGCTAATGCCCAAGCGCTGTGCCAAGTGGGTTATTAGCCAAGTACAAAATCTAGTGTTATAATCCATGCATTTCATTATTTGATTAACGAAAATATGTGCTTGCACCACCTCGTCTCACCTTATGTGCAGGTTAGTGTGGGTCATTATGCCCATTTCAAAGTGGTAGGTTTCCTTTAAAAGTATAAGTGCATTAGTGAAAGTATAGGAAAGGTACAACATATTGGCCCCCTTAGCTTCTTTGGCCCGGTTGTGACCACACCTTCTGCACCCCCTCACGTTACACCCCTGCTAGTAGATAAAAGTCAGGCCTAGTCTTCCTTGTTTACAGCTTTAATGGTCCTGTACTATGTCGTAAGACATAGGCTTATGCAAATACAATTTTGTTGTTGATATTGCTGAATAGTATTGTATTGAAGGATGTTGTCTTAACCCGGATGATTGTGGCAGAACGGATCATTTCATAGGACCTAATTGAGTTCAGAAATTAGACATTTGTATAGAAAGAAATATTCGTAATGACTTCAGGAATGACACTCTGCTTGCATTTCCCCACGAGCACTAGATCTTTCTTTCTTCTGCGGTGCATACCAGACAGCTCATCAAAATGATAGATCATGTGACAGCAAATGAGCGCTATAAACTTCTCCATTACTAGGAGTGATAGAGATTCCCCTCCGCTGTAGCTTTAGCTGGAAAATCTATCTCTTTACTGTGTGTTCTCTCTAGCACAGGGCTCTAGCCAAATAACCCGAAGCTACTTACCCAAAGTCCTCCAAAAGTTGCTAAATGCCAGTTTTATAAAGTAAAGAAACTACATTACAGTCACGATATGCTGCTCCGTAATTATAGATGGTGTGTAAGGTAACGTTTCCAAAGAAATTTCAGCTATGTTCACATTGAAATCCTCTATGGTTGATTTAATTTCTCTGGAGACCATTTACCATCCAAGTTCCTCATTGATCACTTAAAAGGAGGCTCGGGGTATAATGTATACATTTGTACTGGTATGTAATAGCCCTTCATTGCCACAAAGATGTCTTTTGTTCCTTAAAGTATTGATCCACCAAGAGAGTTTTTCTACGTAAACAGAGCAAAACAAGGGAAGCATTTATGAGTTTTCCTGAAGGCGATAGCTGCGTACAGGACGGCAGCTATATAAATAGATGCTCTATATCATTCCTTTTATTCATGAAAGGAAATTGGTTTTAGCTTATACTGTAATTTGCTTAAAAATGCCAACTGTGAAAAGAGCTTGGTCCAATTTAACCCATCTGTCTCAGACTAGACCAGCGCAGCAATAATGACATTTCTACAAAATGGGACTGATTACAAGAAGTCTGCTGGGAATATGCTGCATTCTCCAACATATTTCATAGATTTTACCAATTTTCCAGATTTCCTCGTATGAATACTAATTTGTAAAGTACTCAAAAAAGGAGAAAAGTTGCACTTTAAATGTCACTCTCATTACTACCGGCTTCTTGTGCTATATTAGATGAGTGCATTCATTTTGCAATTAGCAACATTTAGAAAGTGGCAATAATTTGTTGTAAGCAATCAAAAGACTAAACGTAGGCATCAGGTCCAGGTATATTTGCTGAAATTGCTATTACCAATATTGAAGCTCCGTCGATGACTTCCAACTAAGCGGCAGATATCTGATGTATTAAGATTGGTGCTTTTAACCCCTTGCCGCCGATGGACTTTTCCATTTTTTGTTTTAGATTTTCACTCCCCACTTTCAAAAAGCCATCCAAAACTTGTGTACAGAGGACTTGGTACCTGCATTATTGTACTTCCTAGTGACAGTATTTGATATTTCATGTTGTGTTCTAGCAAGCTGGAAAAAATATATATATAACTGTATATAGCCAATCCATGACTATAATAATAATTAAAATACAGGCAGTCCCCGGGTTACATACAAGATAGGGTCTGTAGGTTTGTTCTTAAGTTGAATTTGTATGTATGTCGGAACTGTATACTTTATTATTGTAATCCCAGGCAGAGACTTTTTTGGTCTCTGTGACAATTGGATTTTAAAAATGTTGGGTTGTCATAAGAACCAGGATTAACAATAAATCTTCATTACAGACACCTGTGATAACTGTTATAGCTGTTTATTGTAGCCTAGGGCTAAAGTACAGTAAGTTACCAATATCCAGAGGACCGTTTGTAACTATGGGTCGTATGTAAGTCGAGTGTTCTTAAGTAGGGGACCGCCTGTAATTGCTTTATTTATATAGAACACACTGAATATGCAGCGCTGCACAGAACTTGCCAAACTGACCTATTATATAGCCAGTGAGCCCCCTAGTATATAGTCAGCAGACCCAGCCCCCATTATATATAGCCAATTCACTTCCCCGAGTATGCCCAGCCCAGCTTATACTTGAGTATAAGATGAGATTTCAGCATAAAACATGTGCTGAAAAAATATAACTTGGCTTATACTCAAGTCTATAAAAAAATTAACCTCTGTAATCACCTTTCCGACATCTGCCCCCCCCCCCCCACCACCACCACAGGTCCGCTTTTTTCTTCTGGTGCTTTTTCTCCAGCTCCCTGTACACAGTTTATTTTTTGTATTTTTTTACTTGAGTATAAGCCGAGTTTGTTTTTTTCCACACATTTTTTATGCTGAAATCTCAGCTTATATTACATTTTTTTCTTTAATTAAAGTTCTACTGAAAAAAAGTCTTAATTTTGCCATATTCTGATGCCAATATTTTTTTTTCGCTCTTCAGTGTACTTACCTGTGTAAGGTGTCATTTCTTGCAGTAGGAGCATACTTTTTTATTAATATCATTTTTGGGACTGTATGACCTTTTGATCACCCTTTATTGTTGTGAAATGGTGAAAAAGAGTGACTTTACTGTAGTACCTACCATATATATATATGTATGTTTGTTTATTTTTGTTTGCAATCAAGGGAAAGGGAGGTGATTTGAACTTTTTCATTTTTTTATATTTTTACATTTATTATTACATTATTACTATTATTTTTCTATATTCCTATGCCCCCTGTGGTATTTGAGCCCTCGGCGGTCTGATTATCTATAGAATATACTGCATTACTACTGTATTGCAGTATATTGTAAAATTATTGGACCACAGGTGGCTGGTTTCTCTTTGATATGGCAGGTACAGGAATTTTATAGTAAGCAGTCAGAGCAATAACATCACAGAGCCGCTGGCCGGATCGAAGATGACTGCTCATGGGTGTCAGCCATGTCTGTTAGCTCAGCCTGTAAGTGCACTCCATACATCTAAACAGATAGGTGACATACAGATATGTCCCAAGTCATATCAGCACACCCAGAATGCAGCTTGCTGGAATTACTAAGAGTTAACAACCTCTTAGTAATTCCAGAACAGCTCTTATGTGCTATAATGGAAAACTAGGCCTGATTGATTTCGTCAGTAAAATGGTCAGGAAAGTACAAAGAACCACATGTGTCTTGAGATTTTCCCTACTTGGTTGGACAGTCCCTGTCTGCCCCTGGGTGTCTATTAGGCCACTCCCATATGCCATAGGAAATCATAGAGAAATCAAAATCATAGATATTAGGCAATTAAAATGAAAATTAACCAGCAAAGCCATTGACTTAGGACTGAAATATTCTGGTCTTTAGCAAGAATTACATGAAAACACTGATCTGACATGTTACCACTCTCTAATATTCACCATAGGTATCATTATAAATTGAGGTTTCCTGGTGTCCTGAATTAGAATTAACACAATAACCAGAGTTGGTAGCACATTTCCTCTCCATGTGTTGGTGCAGCAAAGCTCCAGTTTACTGCATATCTCTCTGTTCTCTGTATTAGCTCCAGTAAAATAGGCAGCAGCAAACAGCTGATCGATATGGATGCCAGTTGTCTGACCCCCTACAATCTAATCTCATAACATATCCTATGGATAGGTCATCAATTTGAATGACCAAAAAAATACCTGTAAGAGTGAAAGCATATTTTTGTTTATATTTAGAGATGAGCGAACATACTCGTCCGAGCTTGATGCTCGGTCGAGCATTAGCGTACTCGAAACTGCTCGTTGCTCGGACGAATACTTCGCCCGCTCGAGAAAATGGCAGCTCCCGCCGTTTTGCTTTTTGGCGGCCAGAAACAGAGCCAATCACAAGCCAGGAGACTCTGCACTCCACCCAGCATGACGTGGTACCCTTACACGTCGATAGCAGTGGTTGGCTGGCCAGATCAGGTGACCCTGGGATAGACTAGCCGCTGCCCGCGCTGCTCGGATCATTCTGTGTCTGGATGCCGCTAGGGAGAGAGCTGCTGCTGGTCAGGGAAAGCGTTAGGGTGTTCTATTAGCTTACTGTTAGGCAGGAGTGATTCTACAAGAACCCAACAGCCCTTCTTAGGGCTACAATAACGTTATACTTTTTTTTTTTTTATTTGCAGCTAGTACCATATTGTGAGGAATTTGCAGGGGGACTTGCTACCGTTGTGTTTAGCTCTTAGTGACACACATATCCACCTCAAACACCAAAGTGGGAAAATTTATTAGGGGTTTGATTTCAATTAGGCACAGTCTGCCATTTCCTTTTTTATTTTACGTTTATTTTTTTCATAACTCAGCGTCATCTCATCTGGCATAGTAGTGTGCTTTAATACTTGGCTAGAAAATAGCCATAGGAGAATCCTAACGGCTTACTTACGCCTACAGTAGCGTTATATATATTTGATTTCTGGTTGATCTGCTGGTGGCTGTACTTGCTGCAGTGCATCTACTAGCAAATTGTGAGCAATTTGTAGTGAGACTTGCGACCGCGGTGTTTTGCGCTTAGTGACGCACATATCCATCGCAAAGACCGAAGTGGGAAAATTTATTAGGGGTTGGATTTCAATTAGGCACAGTCTGCCATTTCCTTTTTTATTTTACGTTTATTTTTTTAATAACTCAGCGTCATCTCATCTGGCATAGTAGTGTGCTTTCATACTTGGCTAGAAAATAGCCATAGGAGAATCCAAACGGCTTACTTACGCCTACAGTAGCGTTATATATATTTGATTTCTGGTTGATCTGCTGGTGGCTGTACTTGCTGCAGTGCATCTACTAGCAAATTGTGAGCAATTTGTAGTGAGACTTGCGACCGATGTGTTTTGCGCTTAGTGACGCACATATCCATCGCAAAGACCGAAGTGGGAAAATTTATTAGGGGTTGGATTTCAATTAGGCACAGTCTGCCATTTCCTTTTTTATTTTACGTTTATTTTTTTAATAACTCAGCATCATCTCATCTGGCATAGTAGTGTGCTTTCATACTTGGCTAGAAAATAGCCATAGGAGAATCCAAACGGCTTACTTACGCCTACAGTAGCGTTACATATATTTGATTTCTGGTTGATCTGCTGGTGGCTGTACTTGCTGCAGTGCATCTACTAGCAAATTGTGAGCAATTTATAGTGAGACTTGCGACCGCTGTGTTTTGCGCTTAGTGACGCACATATCCATCGCAAAGACCGAAGTGGGAAAATTTATTAGGGGTTGGATTTCAATTAGGCACAGTCTGCCATTTCCTTTTTTATTTTACGTTTATTTTTTTAATAACTCAGCGTCATCTCATCTGGCATAGTAGTGTGCTTTCATACTTGGCTAGAAAATAGCCATAGGAGAATCCAAACGGCTTACTTACGCCTACAGTAGCGTTATATATATTTGATTTCTGGTTGATCTGCTGGTGGCTGTACTTGCTGCAGTGCATCTACTAGCAAATTGTGAGCAATTTGTAGTGAGACTTGCGACCGCTGTGTTTTGCGCTTAGTGACGCACATATCCATCGCAAAGACCGAAGTGGGAAAATTTATTAGGGGTTGGATTTCAATTAGGCACAGTCTGCCATTTCCTTTTTTATTTTACGTTTATTTTTTTAATAACTCAGCGTCATCTCATCTGGCATAGCAGTGTGCTTTCATACTTGGCTAGAAAATAGCCATAGGAGAATCCAAACGGCTTACTTACGCCTACAGTAGCGTTATATATATTTGATTTCTGGTTGATCTGCTGGTGGCTGTACTTGCTGCAGTGCATCTACTAGCAAATTGTGGGCAATTTGTAGTGAGACTTGCGACCGCGGTGTTTTGCGCGTAGTGACGCACATATCCATCGCAAAGACCGAAGTGGGAAAATTTATTAGGGGTTGTATTTCAATTAGGCACAGTCTGCCATTTCCTTTTTTATTTTACGTTTATTTTTTTAATAACTCAGCGTCATCTCATCTGGCATAGCAGTGTGCTTTCATACTTGGCTAGAAAATAGCCATAGCAATAGGATAGCATCGTTTGCTTTTAAAAACTAAAAAACACAAAAAAAAACAAAAAACACAAAAAAAAGTTAAAAAAAAATTAAAGTTATAACTCTCATTTTCAAAATGTTTAACCCGAGGGCTAGGGGTAGAGGACGAGGGCGGGGACGTGGGCGTCCAACTACTGCAGGGGTCAGAGGCCGTGGTCCTGGGCGGGGTGAGACACCACCTGCTTATGAGGGAGCAGGGGAACGCCGCAGAGCTACACTCCCTAGGTTCATGTCTGAAGTTACTGGGACTCGTGGTAGAGCACTGTTGAGGCCAGAACAGTGCGAACAGGTGATGTCGTGGATTGCCGACAATGCTTCGAGCAATTTGTCCACCAGTCAGTCTTCCACGCAGTCCACCCATGTCACCGAAATCGGCACTCCTCCAGCTCCTGCACCTCAGCCTCCTCCCCCCCAGTCTGCCCCCTCCCAGGAAAATATGGCATTTGAACCGGCATACTCTGAGGAACTGTTTTCTGGACCCTTCCCACAGTCACAAACCACTTGTCCGGTTGCTGCTGAGCAATTTTCCGATGCCCAGGTTTTCCACCAGTCGCAGTCTGTGGGTGATGATGACCTTCTTGACGTAGTGGAAGAAGTGTGTAAAGAGGTGTCCGACGATGAGGAGACACGGTTGTCAGACAGTGGGGAAGTTGTTGTCAGGGCAGGAAGTCCGAGGGGGGAGCAGACTGAGGGATCGGAGGATGATGAGGTGACAGACCCAAGCTGGGTTGATAGGCTGGGTGAACACAGTGCTTCTGAGACGGAGGAGAGTCCTCGACCAGAACAGGTTGGAAGAGGCAGTGGTGGGGCCAGACGGAGAGGCAGGGCCAGACCTGGTGCATCAGCGCCAAATGTGTCAACTAGTGAAGCTCCCGTGGCGAGGGCTCCTGCGGCGAGGGCTAGATTTTCAGAAGTCTGGAGGTTCTTTAAGGAAACACCGGATGACCGACGGACTGTGGTGTGCAACATTTGCCAAACCAGGATCAGCAGGGGTTCCACCACTAATAGCTTAACTACCACCAGTATGCGCAGGCATATGAATGCTAAACACCCCACTCAGTGGCAACAAGCCCGTTCACCTCCGGCCGTGCACACCACTGCTCCTTCCCCTGTGTCAGCTAGGAACCTGCCACAAAAACCCCATCGTCGCCTCCACGATCCTCCACAGCATCCACCAGCGTTTAGCTCTCCATACCCCAGACGCTGGAGCGGAAACGCAAATATAGTGCAACCCACCCGCACGCCCAAGCCCTTAATGTCCACATCTCCAGATTGCTCAGCCTGGAGATGCTGCCCTATAGGCTAGTAGAGACCGAGGCCTTTCGCAACCTCATGGCGGCGGCCGCCCCTCGGTATTCGGTCCCCAGCCGCCACTACTTTTCTCGATGTGCCGTCCCAGCCCTGCACCAGCACGTGTCAGACAACATCATCCGTGCCCTGACCAACACCGTTTCTGACAAGGTCCACCTGACCACGGACACGTGGACGAGTGCTGCCGGGCAGGGCCACTATATATCGCTGACGGCACATTGGGTTAACTTGGTGGAGGCTGGGACCGAGTCTGACCCTGCGGCTGGTCATATACTGCCGACGCCAAGGATTGCGGGGCCTACCTCGGTCCAGGTGTTTCAGGCCTACTATGCCTCCTCCTCCTCCCACCCCTCCTCCACCTCCTCCTCCGAACTACCATCCGTGGGCATGGCGCCATCAGTTGGTAGCTCTAGGCACAGCAGCAGTGCCGTCGCTAAGCGACAGCAGGCGGTGCTCAAACTGCTGAGCCTAGGCGATAAAAGGCACACCGCCCAAGAACTATTACAGGGCATCACGGCGCAGACTGATCTGTGGCTGGCACCGCTGAACCTGAAGCCAGGCATGGTTGTGTGTGACAACGGCCGTAACCTGGTGGTGGCTCTGCAACTCGGCAGACTGACACATGTGCCATGCCTGGCCCATGTGTTAAATCTGATAGTTCAGCGTTTCCTCAAGACATACCCCAATCTGTCTGATTTGCTCACGAAGGTGCGCCGCATCTGTGCGCATTTCAGGAAGTCCAGCACAGATGCTGCCACTCTCAGGGCAGCGCAGCGCCGCCTCCAACTGCCCGCTCACCGACTGTTGTGCGACGTGCCCACGAGGTGGAATTCAACACTGACCATGTTATCCAGAGTTTACCAGCAGCGCCGAGCGATTGTAGACTGCCAGATGTCAACTTCCACCAGAACTGGTAGTCAGGTCAGTCAGCTTCCTCAAGTCTACAATGAGGAGTGGACGTGGATGTCTGATATCTGTCAGGTGCTGAGTAACTTTGAGGAGTCAACACAGATGGTCAGTGGCGATGCCGCCATCATCAGCCTCACCATCCCGCTGCTTGGCCTGTTGAAAAACTCTCTGATCAGCATGAAGTCGGAAGCTTTGCGCTCGTCACAAGAGACGGGGGAAGAAGATTCCCTTGTTGATAGCCAAAGCACCCTTAGGTCTGTTTCTCAGCGCATATCGGAGGAGGTGGAGGTGGAGGAGGATGAGGAGGAAGAGGAGGAGAATGTTGGCGAGACACAAGAGGGGACCATTGTTCAGTCCTTCACTGTTGAGCGTGTATGGGCAGAAGAAGAGGAGTTGGAGGAGTTGGAGGAGGATGAAATGGACAGTCAGGCCAGTGAAGGGAGTGAATTCTTACGCGTTGGTACTCTGGCGCATATGGCAGATTTCATGCTAGGCTGCCTATCCCGTGACCCTCGCGTTCAAAGAATTTATTCCAGCACCGATTACTGGGTGTTCACTCTCCTGGACCCACGGTACAAGCAAAATCTTTCCACTCTCATCCCTGGAGAGGAAAGGAGTGTGAGAATGCATGAATACCAGCAGGCCCTGGTGCACAAGCTGAAACAGTAT
Source organism: Engystomops pustulosus (assembly GCF_040894005.1). Classification (NCBI taxonomy): domain Eukaryota; kingdom Metazoa; phylum Chordata; class Amphibia; order Anura; family Leptodactylidae; genus Engystomops; species Engystomops pustulosus. The sequence continues at coordinate 42,713,710 of NC_092411.1, read as the reverse complement.
TTCCCTTCTGACAGCGCTAGCGGCAGAGTGCGTAGTTCTGCGGGACAAGTAGCGAGGGAGAGTAGGCGAGCAGGCAGCTTGTCCAGCACTGGCAAGGGTACGCTTTACAAGGCTTTTGCCAGCTTTATGTCACCCCAGCAAGACACTGTCACCTGTCCCCAGTCTCGGAAGAGTAGGGCTGATCTTTACAGAAAGATGGTGAGGGAGTACGTAGCTGACCATACCATCGTCCTATATGATCACACAGCTCCCTACAACTACTGGGTTTCAAAGCTGGACATGTGGCACGAACTGGCGCTGTACGCCTTGGAGGTTCTTGCCTGCCCTGCCGCTAGCGTCTTGTCCGAGCGGGTTTTCAGTGCAGCTGGTGGCATCATCACCGATAAGCGTACACGCCTGTCGACTGACAGCGCTGACAGGCTGACGCTTATTAAGATGAATAAAGCCTGGATTTCTCATAATTTCCAATCTCCACCTACCTGCTCCTCTGGTTTGAAAACTTTTTTGGACTGCCACATACAGGCACTCAATCTATTCCATTTTTCTGGAGGGCCACCTACCTGCTCCTCTGGTTTGAAAACTTTTTTGGACTGCCACATACATGCACTCAATCTATTTCATTTTTCTGGAGGGCCACCTACCTGCTCCTCTGGTTTGAAAACTTTTTTGGACTGCCACATACAGGCACTCAATCTATTCCATTTTTCTGGAGGGCCACCTACCTGCTCCTCTGGTTTGAAAACTTTTTTGGACTGCCACATACAGGCACTCAATCTATTCCATTTTTCTGGAGGGCCACCTACCTGCTCCTCTGGTTTGAAAACTTTTTTGGACTGCCACATACAGGCACTCAATCTATTCCATTTTTCTGGAGGGCCACCTACCTGCTCCTCTGGTTTGAAAACTTTTTTGGACTGCCACATACAGGCACTCAATCTATTCCATTTTTCTGGAGGGCCACCTACCTGCTCCTCTGGTTTGAAAACTTTTTTGGACTGCCACATACAGGCACTATCCAAATTAAATTGTCTCCATAGCAGCCTCCACACGTTGTCTCCATTGCTACCTCCAAAAGTCGTCCACATAGCTGCCTCCATACATCGTCCCTTTATCAAACGAGGTGTGTCAGGCAGAAATTTGGGTTGTTTTCATGGATTCCACATCAAAGTTGTTAACTTTGTCGCCACCCAGCTGTGTTATCCACAAAATATACTGGCAAACTTTTATCATTTACCAATATTATTTCAGCGCTTCTTGCGCTTCTGTTTACATTCCCCTCACCCGCCATATCCTAAACTTATAAGAACGCTACTACACTTGATCTTATACAAAAGGTTCTTAGAAGTGCTGTTTGGGGAGTAGCCTAGAGACACGGGCTTGGATTGGCGAAAGCTCGCCTGGCAGCGGAGCGCCAGCTCCATGCCAAGATCCAACTAACATAGTTTTAACTGCAGCACCTTTAATCTACTACTAGTTCACTGCCTCCATACATGGTCCCCTTATCAAACGAGCTGTGTCAGGCAGAATTTTGGGTTGTTTTCATGGCTTCCATGTTAACTTTGTCGCCACCCTGCTGTGTAATCCACAAAATATACTGGCAAACTTTTATCATGTACTGATATTATTTGAGCGCTTCTTGCTCACCTCCTTTGGTTCCTCTCTGCCACCCATTGGTTTGAAGCCTGAGTCCATTTAGGGTATGTCGCCATGCCACTCTCTAGCCTGCCGCTGCTGCCGCTGCCTCTGCATGAAGTCCCCTATAGTGTCAGGGTCAATTATTGGATGATTTAGATGCTATCTAGCTTCATTCTGTCACTCTGTCATGGCCATGCTGTTGCCCATAATTTTGGCATAATGGTGCGATTAAGCAGCCTCAGAGGCATCCATGCATGCTGCCCCTGCTGTTTCCTGTCCATTTCCGTGGTGTTTCCATCCTTTTCTGAGGTTCCCAGGTGTTTGGCCAAGCTTCCCTGTGCAGAGCCTTGGTCCCCTTGAAAAATGCTCGAGTCTCCCATTGACTTCAATGGGGCTCGTTATTCGAGACGAGCACTCGAGCATCGGGAAAAGTTCGTCTCGAATAACGAGTACCCGAGCATTTTAGTGCTCGCTCATCTCTATTTATATTCAATTAATACATTAAGGTTAAAGTAGGCAACTATATGGTATGCAACTGTATTTTTGGGGATTGTTCATTTGTGAAGGCATCAAACATAAAGGTTCAACACAGTTTGAACATATCTTTATATCATTGCCTATTTTATTTTGGAACCAGTAATGAAGAATTGTGTTTTTGCTTCTAGGTGGATCTCCTTCGTCCTACAAAGGTCACTGGAATTATCACGCAAGGGGCTAAAGACTTTGGCCATGTGCAGTTTGTTGGCTCTTACAAGCTTGCTTTCAGTAATAATGGTGAACACTGGACTGTGTATCAAGATGAAAAACAAAGAAAAGACAAGGTAATGTAAGGATACAGAGTGACCCATGATTTGTTGGCTTGTAAATTAATTTTGCACGTACAATGTATCATGCATAGGGGCAGTAAATCTGTCAGCTACTTGTCTACCAAGAAAGAACAGATGGTGTTTAAAATTGAAGGAGAAGAAAATCTTTTTTAAAGCAGAGTTAGTAGAAAACTTATCTCAAGGACATTAACATTGTTGATGTTGATTTTGAAAAATATATTATACAGTAAACTTGTGTCAATATTAAAAAAAATCATAGTCAATGAGGCACATGTATCATAAGTCTGGGATACTTTCATCTATTTTTTCAAACTTTTCTTGGCTTTTCTGCTGGTCAGATGTCTCTTAGCATTTTTCTTTATTGATACATGTGGTGTTTGGTCTGTAGTCACTTTGGCGACTTTAAAACAAAACGTCTTTTAAAGCAAAATGGGGCTTATTTACTAACGGTTTGCGATCGCACTATTGTCTAATTTTCAAAAATTTTGGGATTTGTGCCGCTGGGACACGTATTTCACTGGGGATTATGTTGCCCGCGATCGGATTGGCTTTAATGCAACAGAAATCGGGGGACGTGCCGCCGGATGATCCAACTGATTCGGACTGAGCGCGGGATTTAATATTCGAATTGTGTTGCAAGACAATGCACTTACATAGACCGGGAAGAAGAAGGTGAACTCCGGCGGACCTGAGTGGGGAAGCGACACATATCAGGATATCGGGCACACGATCTTCGTGATTCGCAGCAGAGTACATTCCAGGCGGACAATGCACTTTTGGGGATCGCAAGAGGATAGGTAAGTAAATGTGCCCCAATGTCTCAAAAAGTGGCAAACAGTTCCCCATTTAATTGGACTTTTGATGATTTCTGTTATTGTCTGCTTGTACCAAATTCTTTAGGTTTCTGCTACTATCGTTTGAATGCAAACTGAGAACTAAACATTTGTAAAAAATTAATGAAACAAAAAAAAAAGTGTTTTAGAGGACTAGTGGTTTGGAAGACTAGAGGTCGATTATAGCATGATGAGTTTGTACCAAGTAGATTCAGACCCGAGTCGAATCTTACACAAATGTTTTGAAATGCTGCAGTGAAGCAAATTAACCCCTTATCACCGACACTAGTTTTCAGCTCAATGACCAGACTCGATTTTTCAAATCTGACATGTCTCACGATAATTGGTTATAACTTCGGAACGCTTTAACATATCCTGGTGATTTTGAGAATGTTTTCTCGTGACACATTGTACTTCATGTTAGTTATAAAATTTAAGTGATAAGTTTTGCGTTTCGTTCTGAAAAAAAGTGAAAATTTGGCAAAAGTTTGTAAAAATTCTTCATTTTCCAAGTTTGAAATGTTCTGGTTTCCAGACAGGAAGTAAAACTACCCAAAAAGTTTGATAATTAACATTTACAGAATATCTGCTTTATGTTGGGATGATATTTTATGCTTCCGGTCATTTTTCTAGGATGTTATGAGGTGCAGAACTTTAGGTGCGATTTTTCTTATTTTCATGAAAATTGCCATATTTCACATTTTGAGGGAAAACTCGGCTTCCAAGTGACTTTGAGAGGCCTAAATAATAGTAAAACCTCATAAATTACCCCACTATAGAAACTTCACCCCTCAACGTATGTAAAACAACTTCTATTAAGTCCATTAACCCTTTAAGTGTTTCACATGGGTTAAAAAATATGGACCTGCGATTTTGAAACTATGGAATTTTTTTGGAAATACATTCATTTAGGCCAAAACTGACATTTTCAGAATAAATTAAATGATGAAACGCACTGCAACGCTTGATGCCCAATTCCTTCCGAGTGTACTGATACCACATATGTGGTGGTGACTGCTGTACGGGCGCACGGCCGAGCATAGAATGAATGGAGGCGCCATTCACTGCAGATTTGTATTGTCACATTGTACTACCTATACATTTTTATTTTTTTTGGTAATGCGATCATATGAGGGCTTATTTTTTATGGGATGAGATACAATGTATAAATAATTTATTTTGGGAGTCTAAAGCTTATTCATGAGATTTTATTAACTATTTCAAGGGGGACACAAACAAAATCATCAATTTTTATTTTGGATTGTGAGCATTCCCCCCCCCCCCCGCTCACCGTAACGTAAAAATAATATTTTATCTTTATTCTCTGGTTCCCTACGATTGCGGTGATACCTCATTTATATAGTTTTTCTTATTTTGCTCAATTTTCCTGAGCAAAACCAATATTGGAGAAAATCACATTGTTTTTACTATTGACAACTTTTCAGGGCCATAACTTCTGTATTTTTCTGTTGTCAGATCTGGTTGAGGGCTTATTTTTTGCGAAAACAGTTGTTCTTTTCAGTCGTATCATATTAGGTACCGTAACTTTTTTTGATCACTTTTTAGAACATTTTTTGTGATGGTGTTTGATGAAAAATTGTATATTATGGGAAGTTTTTCGAGTTTTTTTTTACGTAGTTCACCGAGCGGGTTCAATATTGATTTAGATTTATTGTACAGATTAATACGGACGCGGTGATACCTCATTTATATAGTTTTTCTTATTTTGCTCAATTTTCCTGAGCAAAACCAATATTGGAGAAAATCGCATTGTTTTTACTATTGACAACTTTTCAGGGCCATAACTTCTGTATTTTTCTGTTGTCAGATCTGGTTGAGGGCTTATTTTTTGCGAAAACAGTTGTTCTTTTCAGTCGTATCATATTAGGTACCGTAACGTTTTTTGATCACTTTTTAGAACATTTTTTGTGATGGTGTTTGATGAAAAATTGTATATTATGGGAAGTTTTTCGAGTTTTTTTTTTACGTAGTTCTCCGAGCGGGTTCAATATTGATTTAGATTTATTGTACAGATTAATACGGACGCGGTGATACCAAATATGTACGTGTTTTGTGTTTTATATACTTTATTTGCATTTTATGTGTTACTGGGGAGATTATGGGACTTTTATTTTATTTTATTTATTTAATTATATTATAAAAAGATTTAATTTTTTTTTTTTTTTTACTTTTTTACATTTTCTACTTCTTGGCTTGAATAAGCGATCATCCGATCGCTTATTCAAGCCTTTACACTGCAATACACTTGTATTGCAGTGTATAGTGAAAGTAACTGAGCATGCTGCGCATGATCAGTTACTTACAGCCGGGTCCTGCCAGGAAGGCAGGACCCGGTGAGAAGAGGAGCCGACAGCCCCGGGTCACTCGTCGGAACCCGGGGCAGCGGCAGGAGGGATCGGATCCCCCGGTAAGCACACCGGGGGGAGTTTTTCCGATCCCGGGTGTTAGTGCCGGGTCTGGGCTGTGATATCACAGCCCGACACCGGCACTAGCGAGACCCGGTGTCCCGAAAACTTCTTCTGATGCGCCGCCATAGAAAGGCGTCGCATCAGAAGAAGTACCCTTAATGACCGCCGTAAAAACCCGATAGGGCGGTCATTAAGGGGTTAAAAAAGAAGAATATGGATGGGCACCATCCACAAACAATTAACAAAGAGGTGCTGTCTGGTCACACAAAATAAAGCGACTATGGAAGGGCAAAGAAGCAAGCATGTAGCCAAAGATAAAACTTTAATTGAGACCAAAAAGAGAGAGGGGGATAAAAAATGTTAAAAAGCTGTTACCAGCCTAACTACATAGGGAATGAGTATATTCGGTCTGCACTCTCAAGTATCTGATCAAGGGATCCAACCCCATGTACAGTAAAGTAAAATTGGGACCATGCAGTCCACGCACTGGCGCTTAGTATCCCGTTTGCTGCACACAGGAGGATGTGCTCCTCCTGCATGCAGCAAGTACGATACTAAGCGCCAGCGACCAGATACTCTTTGGTAGACAGCTTTTGTGTTTGAGAAAAGCCCTTGTGGCCGAAACGTCACATAAGTATCACTGCTGTAATCTATCACTTTGAAGACATTAAATTCATGTTAAAACCCATTGAAGTACATAGGGAATGAGCCTATGTAGGGTACCAGGTAGGGGGTTAGAAAGAACAAAATGAATACATGGGTATGTAAAGTATAAGCTCTCAAAATTATAGATGCATAAGAGAGACTTACTTTCTCTGGCGCTCCCGTTGTCCCGTGCCACACTCTCAGCAGGCTGTGCTTCTGTTCGTTTACAGGGGCACGGAAGCTCCGCTTTTGCAGCTTCCCCCAGCGTGGCACACTCACCTGTCTCCATGTTCCAGAGCCTGATACAGAGCTGGAACGGTGACTGGGTGGGCGTGCCCGGCTTGTTGAAAGTGCAAGAACAAAGCTTCAGTGCACCTGTAAATAAACAGGGGCACGGCCAGGAGAGAAAGCGGCATGGGACACCAGGCGCGCAAGACGAGGTTCAGTAAGTACTAGTTATTTTTTTTATGGAGCACACCCCTGGCCACCTTGTTTTTTTTTTTTTTTTAACTTAGTCTCGGACAAACCCTTTAAGAAATTTGAAAAAAAATTATCGAACAAAGATCTTTTATTTTTTAGAACAAACCCCTTTTAGAGCACTAGTGAGAATTAGATATCAATTTTCCGGACAACTAAAGCAATTTAGTTTGGACCAAATAATTCTGAAAAATTAGTCAACACTTGAGTGTAGCGAATCATGAATGATACACTCATCTCTACAGTCATGCAAATAAATATTTGGCTGATAGCAATATAATTAGCTCAACTATATCTGAAACAACAAGTGAATAAATGATGAATAATGACTCCAGCTGTAGATGTAGTCTACATAAAGCAGCTCACTGTACTGGTGCTTTGGCAGTCGCATACTAAGTCTGATTCAGAGATTCAGACTCATGACCTGTCCTACATAGCCTGCATTAATCTTCATAAATATCTACATCTCTGCTTCGAAGAAATCAAGACTCATCTCCATTTCTAAGACAGTTGTAATATTAATGTGCAAATAAAGTGGCCACCTACAATACTTCTGTTCCCAAAGGGAGAGAATGTGGATAAAGTATATGGTACTTGCCATAAAAAAAAATAAAAAATATATCAATTGTGACTGCAGGGAGCTGACACTAACCAGCCAGAAGGTGCAGATTATTATTTACTATTGCATCTATTTGCTCACTATATAAAGAAGCGTGAGAACAGACGGACGATTAAGTATTTCTGACCGATTTGGCAAGCTATATCTGTGTGCGCTATATCAATAAAGAATTATTATTATTCTTAGGAATCCTGCTTTGAATAAACGAAAGATAAACTAATCCTAGTGGAACAAAGCAAATATGTGATTTTGTTTGCATCGACTTTTCTTATTAAGGCTTCCAGATGAAGCCAAGTAACCGGCTCTATGTGGTATATTAAGTAAGAGTTACTGTATCTCCTAAAAACCTGGCCTGGTTATATATTATTGTCACTTAGATGGATTAATGCCATGTAGTCGCATGCGTTTAGTTACCATATGGTCTTCGAGAGTAGAATTATACATCCTTTGAGAAATATTAACTTTCCAGACCCATCAGTATGTTTTAAGCCAGATGCTATCTAACTTATGATTGCCTTGAAGATATAGTTCAGAACAACTGTTTCCTACTGGGTATTCTATCATTCACAGTTATGTTTAAAGTATGTGTTTTTTTTAGAAACTCAGATTTACTTACAAATGTGTTCTTCTGTTTTAAGCAAGATACCATTAAGAAAGAACATAACATTTGCATTTCAAGACGCTATAATGCAGTCTACAACTCCCTGAAGTCTGCAAAGTGCAGCCTAGATTTAGAGTTGTGCTCAAATAATTTCAATAAACATTAGTAAACTAAATTGCAGAAAGTGTTTGTTTCTGGATTTTTGAATCCATTCAAAATAGAAATTATAGGGATTGTTCTCATTGGAGAATTCATTTTTACTGGTTGCTAAACAATAATCTGATGACACTTTTGCTTCTTTCTCTGCCTGAATGAACACATCGGGGGATATTTATCAGGACCTCTGCGCACCGCCAGTGGCGCAGAGGCCCTGAAATAATCGCAAATGCTAGCTTTTGCGATTATTTGCCCCAATCCGCCACCTTCACGCCAGTGGGGCGTGAAGGGGCGTGAAGGGGGGGCGCGGCCAGGAGTGGGCCAGCGCGGGGCGTTACTGTCCCCGCACCTGCGCACTCGCTGCTGCCGGCGACTTTTCATACGTGAAAAGTCGCCGGTTGCACTTTTTTCTACGCCAGGCCCTGCCTGGCGTAGGATAAACGCTGCGCAGCTGGCACCCCTATACATCAAGAGGCAGAAGCCTCTTGATGTATAGGGCTGCGAATTTGCAGCGGCGGGGCTATCATACGCTGGTGCACGAGCCCCAGCGTATGATAAATATCCCCCATCAAGTGTATATATAGACCAGTCAGGACATTGGGGCAGATTTACTTACCCGGTCCATTCGCGATCCAGCGACGCATTCTCTGCGCTGGATTCGGGTCTGGACGGGATTTATTAAGGCAGTTCCTCCGACGTCCACCAGGTGGCGCTGCTGTGCTGAAGTTCCCCGGAACGCATTGGAATACACCAAGCTGGGCTGAGTGAAGGTAATTGCAAGCTCCGCGACACATTTTTTGTTTTAAATGCGGTGGATTTTCCGAATCCGTCGGATTTTCGTTCGGCCACGACACCCCCCCCCCCCAGCGGCGCTGATGCGCCACAATCCGATCGCGTGCGCCAAAATCCCGGGGTAATTCAGGGGAAATCGGCACAAATCGGAAATATTCGGGTAACACGTCGGGAAAACGCGAATCGGGCCCTTAGTAAATGACCCCCATTGTCTGTTGTCTTGCAGCTCCCCCGCAGGTGAAATGAGGCAGTACACAGTTCCCATTTCAATCCACATATATGATAGTCCTCCAAAGGGATACAGATGTCCTCAGCATAGCTGACTTGACTTTTATAAATAGTTCCTGCAATTAGTTTTTTCAATGATTATTAATGGTTTTGATGAATTATGTTACATGTTGGCATCTTATTAGAATCAAATACAATTTTAATGATCAGTATAAAATCTTTGAAGCTTGTTTTTGCTCTAAAGAAAGGATTGGGGTATCTTGAATAAAAAAAAAAATTTCTTTAATAAAAAAAAATAAAATAAGATTGATAAGTGCTGTAGCACTAGGGATACCACTGTTGGTCACAGGAATTGGGATTTTGAATCCCTTGTTTGAATGAGCTTTTGGTGGTGCTTTGTTGCTTCACTGATATAACAAAAGTGCAATTCAATCATTTATAGGCCCAACTAACTTTAATGCAGCCCCAGTCCACAATCAAGATCATAACCCAATTAGAGCTAGGCTAAGGGTCGACACATCTATGAAGAAAGTCCCTTAATTTTTTATTTTTTTTTGCAATCACGGGCAGCAAGGAATTCATTGACAGTACCCAAGTGTTTTGGAAACAAAAAGAGGATCTTGAGTGCCCAAATTTCTTTCCACCTGCAGAAACGGTTGTGGGCACTAGAGATACATCATAGCATGACTAGGACCTAGAACTAGCATTGACATTATATCACTGGCATTTGAAAGGATCATCTAAGCATACTCTATCATGCACTCTGACATTTGACTTGGAGAGACACCTAGCACATTCTTAATGATTGGGTTAAAAGGTCAGTATATCCAATGAATTAGAATATGTGATCCTTCTTGGTTGATAGACATTTGAATCGGCAGCCTAAATTTCCAGTGTGCCTTTGCACCTTCTCATTCCCAATATTTAATGTGCTGGAAACGATTTGCTGAGCTTGAAAATAACAAAATGTATTAACTCCCCAGGTTTCAGCATTTTTATGTCATATGGAAAAAGGGCTGTACATTAGGAATCCATGGGGGTAAGGGGGTTCCTGTAATGCTTCCATAGGGTGTGAGGAGGGCTTATATAATATAACCATGAGGGAACTTATATTAAATAAACAAAGGGGGACTTTTTGATATGATAAGCTAGTAGACTGTTTTGATTTCTGAATTTTTAATGCCGCCGCATGAGTTCACTGCAAAGGGGCCCACTGAGGCTCCGTCGCCCAGGGGCCTACTGAAACCTGGAGCCAACCCTGAATCTAGATGTTGCAATTCAAACATTTTTTTGTATGATATGTTTTTATATAAATTGAATTGGCCATGCATATTTATTTATATCTATTTCTTAATCTCCAGGTTTTTCAGGGAAATTTTGACAATGACACACACAGAAAGAACGTTATTGATCCACCGATCTATGCAAGATTTATAAGGATCCTACCCTGGTCATGGTATGGCCGAATCACATTAAGAGCTGAGCTACTAGGTTGCACTGAAGAGGACTGACAGCTTTCATCATCTGACGATTCAACATAAAAAGTCATCATTTGAATATTTCAAAAAACTGTGCAAAACCTGAAAGAAAAAAAATGAATGGATTTTCATTTGAACAAGTGCTCACTTTTTGGTAGGCTGGTAACTGTTTTTGCAAGGTAGTCTGTGCCTGCCCTTAAAATGATCCCACCAGTAAATATCCTTTAAATACTGTCCCTTTGTATTGAAATGTTTTTGTTTTCTTCTACGTTGTTCACACTGGTTGAAATACGTTGCGGGGAGAGGCAGCATCATTTTATTCATGATTGTTTCCCTTTACACATGTCTATATTTTTATGAACAAAATGCAATTATAGGGGTTTTTGCCTGAGCTAAAGAAATTGCCAACTGAAATTTGTTTTCATATCTACTTATACCCTTATACCCGATGCTGCAGAGTAGCAATAAGACGTCTCTGGGATGACTGCATTATCCTAATTGCTTCCCTTGTGCCTATCAAAATATTAATATTTACATCTCAGATTTTAGAAATCCATTTGATTTACACCTGTGAAATTACAAATTTTCAATAACATATTTTCCTCTTAATTTCATTCCTATTGTGCATGTTCTTGAGGCATGTTATTACTTGTGTTGGAAACATTTTCTTCCTCAATGACCTGAATACTAAATGTGTGCAAAGACTGGGATTTCTTTTCTGCATGTCATAAACGTAACAATACATCAATATCCAATTCCTTTTTAGTTTATTACCTAGAATGCACTGACGTCCAAGATTATTATACTAGCAAATCTCTTCTGAATTAGCCCAAGGCATTTTATTTCTCTGCAGATTCTTTTTTTATTTTATATACATACAGAGAGTACTAAAAAGTTTTACTTAGTAAGCAGAATTGCATATGCATACAGTATATATATTAATATACATAAATATATTTAGTTTAATCGGAATTATTTTAGGTGCATACCGTAGCATGGAGAGAGATGATAAAACTGATAGGCTTGTACACATGATACATTTCGTATGTCAATAGACGTGTCTTCTAGTTTTCGATTCGTTAAACATAGTCTTTCTTTATAAGAAACAATGGAAAACAAGTGTATTGTATTAAAGACATGTTTATATTCCTTTTGTGGACCTACATTACTTACAGTATATGTAATTTTTATTTATTTTTAGTTGTCTACACCAGGTTATAAGGAGTGTGATAATGTAGTGGTATCTGCTCTATTTGTTCTGGTTACTTGAAATATTGAAGAGTTTAAGTTGTGTGTCTACAACTCATATTTTCTTTCAGTAGAAGTAATTTAATAAACATCAGTTCAGACCTGAAAATTATACTATGTTTAAGATATAATCCCGAAAAGGCATTATTTCGACCATGCCAAAGGGTTTAGAAATAGGCAATGCAACAGCACTGTGCAGAGTGGGTCCAAAGTCTATCTGTCACACAAGGAGACTCCAGTATTAGAGGTGGCATGTAATAGTTGGGAGCTCCTGTGAAGGATCTGCATTGGGGAAAGGTAGCTGTAAGGTACATCACTTATAACCTGGGCTGGGTTATCAAGGCTACATAGGAAAAGAGTAGCAATCCTAAGTAAGATTTACAGCCCAATAAATTTTAGTGTATAGACCAACATTGTAATCATAATGATAACTATAATAAAAATATTGTTTATAGAAACAAAACATAATTCTAATATACTGTATACAGATAAGACTAATACTCAGTTCAGTATTTACCTACTGATTTTAGCAGGTTAAGGAATAAATAGCATATTATAAGCTGAATTCCTAGATTTATCCAAAAATGAAGGTCGCGTGATCCATAATTTTACATTTTTGGTTTAAATGTGCTACATATCTAATACCACTAGATGTCAATGTCCTGTCTGTCTGTACAATGTCCTTCAAAAATGTATATTGTGTATGATGTTGTATTCAACCTTGGTGAACAATATTAAAGAGAAAGTCAAACATAACAATGATCCTTGGATGTAATATAGTTATTAAAGAACACTGCCCACACTTTGCACTTTATGATGTAGTAGTTGTTTTGTTGTGATTTTCTTTGTTTCCATTACTTATGCAGGTTACATTATGCCCATTTTCACATTGTTTAAATACAAATGCTACATGTTCTTTTCCCAAATGTAAGCCACATCTCTTTGTAAAAGCCATCTACATTCTCTCGACCAATATGCTTAGTTTATCAACCAAAACCTCACTTTTAGTAGTATTGGGGACTGAATTCTTATTTTTGAGTCTTAGTTAAATTATATACAGTGGCTACGATGTGTGGAATTTTGAAGATTTTACTTTTACTTTAATAGAGGTTTATGTACATTAATTCTAAAAATATAATTTGTAAAATACTTATAAATACTCAGTGTTATATTTACACATAAAAATACAAAAAATGGTAGTACTTGATGACCTTTACTTTGCGTTAAAGATTTTAATTTTGATGACAAGGCTATAACCACAGGTTCGCAGAGTATGAAGTCTATTGTGTCTTTTCCCAATATAAGAAGAATATTACAATAAAACTAGTTTTTAGTGAAAGCCTGGTACAGATTATGCATTGGAGAGAGCCTCTAGTTGATAGCTTACAGTATTCTTAAGATCGGAAATCAATATAGGGTTCATGGCGGTCCAACTCTTGGCACCCCCACCAATCGCCTCTATGAGGGATCTCTGTGCTTAGGAGAGTACTATAGCATCTTCATTATTGGACACAGCATTGTAAGTTTTTTTTTAGTTTATTTTAGTGTTGGGCCTTTTAATAGATGTAGCTGCATTATTTGCATTATTACAGTGTTTCCTGGATCATGATGGCCCTTACTTTTCAATGGGGTTGTCCAGGAATGCAACTTTATTTTATGTATGGTTTTTAAAAAAAATTATATTTATCATTTTCCATTCTCCCATTAAGCAGTTCAGGCTGCAACAGGTGTAGCTGTGGTCGGGGGATCACTACCGGCCTCTCTATACAAACAGGGGAAAGAGTTTTAAGCTCTTTATTATTTTCAAAGATCTCCTAACCATATGCAAAAATTGTATATCTGGACAACTCCTCCAAAGTAGCTGGCAGGTGAATCTTCTGACATCATATTCATCACCTATCCCATCAAAATGGGTGGTGCTCTTCCGTCCAGATACTTTACATCTCAGCCACATGTCTGTTACATTATTAAACAAAGCCCTTTAACTAGAATATAATATTTAAATGATATATTTACATATTTCAGAACCACATGACGAAGTTCATTCTATAAAGAAATTCAACTTGTTTTGTATTTAGCCCCCAAATGTATTATTACCTTTTATCCAAAGGGCTTGTTGCATAACCTGGTTCTGGTTTTATGTTGACTTTCTCTTTTGATATGATAAATTCAGCTTTGAAGACAAAAGGGTACTGTACAACATAGGAAATATGAAGTAATGGTTAGGGATCTCACTGAGTATGAAATATCAAACACAGTAACCTTTGCAACTTTTCAAACTGTGTAATATTAAAATGTTTTTGTAAATATTAAAATCATGTAGGTTGATGTAAAATCAGTATGACATTGTCTAGTCTTCAAGCCTAAAATAAACTTTTGAAAATGTAGGCCATTTTATATGGTTTCTGTGCCTTTATTGTTCGTTGAATAAAGATAAATAATAAGTATCTTAAAGTTAAATACAGCAGCAAAATCATAAAATAATATTACTATAATTCAGTCAACTAGTAAACATTGTTTTCTGCTCTCCCAGGCTGCCAGTGAACCACCCCTTTGTAATCACTAACAGCTCTGTGTTTCTTCAAATCACTGCCCTGCCTTCTTGTACTTAGGGACCGTCAGACAATATTCAATTACAGACATATAAAGGGTAATGTCATCTTAGGTCCTATACCCTTTATATTTGCAAAATGTACCCCATGTATGTATCTAATCACAATAAATCACAGCAGTCTCAATGGAGAATGGGGAAGAGTTCATGCAAGCATACTGTGATCTCATGCAATCAGATACATACATGGGGTACATTTTTCTAATGTAAAGGGTATAGCACGCTAGTTAACATCACTGGATCACACGAACTGCTGAATATTAAGGAGGCATAAGGCATGTGGAGGAGAAAATTGATGGGGTCAGCAAGGCAAGGCACACCCCTTTTGATGTCAGTTAATATAAGATAAAGATTTATGGGATTTAGGGGAAACCATTTATGGGCTAAAAGAAGGGTGTCAGTTAGTAAATAGGACTCTTAGGAAACCTGTTATTAGTTGTATTTGTAAATTTGGTGACAGGTTCCCCTTGTCGATGCAAAGGTATGTTTATTCAAAGATTTCTGCAACAGTTTATTTAGCTAAATTACTATAGTACTATCAGATTTATCTGTCTGTCTATTTATTTGTCTGTATAAGAATAGGTGACATTTGCATCAGCTTTTTATGTAGTAGGGAGTGCAGCCTGCCAAATTACTAAAACCTAGTGGCATTATTAAAACATTTAATGACCTGCATAGTTGACAATGGCAATTAACTGGACCCATGAAATGGCTAACTGCTCTCAGAAAAGCTACAGATCTTTCTAAAATTCTGGTGTCCACATAATGTATATTGTACTTTGAATAGTACTTTGGGTTATAGATATATCTTAAAATAAGTAAGAATCACACAATTGCTCATAAGAAAAAGAGAAAAATAGACTTAATAGTAAATGTATATCCACAAGCTTCTACATCTTGCTATGTGTATTGATTGACGCATACAACGTTGCTCAATCACTTGAAATAGTTCAAGTCCACTGATAACATTTTATTAATATAGCTGCAAAATAACTCCACAATGAGTCTCAAATAAAGTCATCAAGATAAAAATCCTCAGTTGTTGATACCTTTTATTGGCTAATATAAAAGATTGACAATAATTGCAACATTTCCAGACATCTCAGGTCTCTTCATCAGGCATATTATAAGATAATGACTTTCTAACAGCCGGCTAGAACAGTACCATGGATCTTTTTCCTTTAGCCGTCAAGATGTGATGGAAGTGTAAAGTTTCAACTTTTTTAGTGTTTTCATTAATAGTGCATCCATTTCAGGATTACATCATTTCTTTGCGTTTTTCTTCTATTTTTACTGGCTTAAAAATAATAAAAAACACTAGCTGCCAAATTTGTACCTTAAATTTGTATTTGCTTTGAAATCTATGTCAGCTAGAACTAGCAAAGTACAAGGAATGATACATCGCCCCTAATGAATGATACATTGGAATCCTGGACACACAGGGGACAATGTCTCATTCCTTCTAGGCTAGTTTTTTTGGGATACAGAATTGGGAAAAAGATTGCAATTTCTGGTAGAATCCATGGAAATTGTGACTTCTCGCCCCCTTTGAAAAAAAGTAAGCATGGCATGTTGGAGAACAAGGTCAAAGCTTACCCAGCCAAATCTACAGCATCTCGGGTCCGGCAGCTCCCCCTTGAAATACTTCATGAAAATGTTTTCTCCCTTAAAATACTTCATGAAAAGCACAAGATCAGGTGAGTTTACAAAGCAATGTTCCGATTATTATAGTTATGTTTCTATATCATGGGTCTTTAACAAGCAGACACGTTGGGGGAGATTGATCACTACTTCTACACCAGTTTATTGGAAAGGTAATGTGTGTGACATGTTTCCCATTGGTATCTTTTTGCCTTATAGAAGCATTGCTTGTTAAATTGCCCTGGGCATCTTTGGAAAAAATGTTGGCCTTAAATGTTAATTAACACCTGTCACAATAGATGCTACAAGTTGTGTTGACATTATTTTTTATTTGCGTGAGGATGATAATTTCTATATAATACTTATAAGCATTAATGAAAAAGTTGCACATAAAATTATGGCCAATGAAAACTTGGGCTACACAAGTATTTTGGTTGTCATTCCTGTTGTGGCACCAAGTAATGTAAGTTGATGGGATTGTACTATGATACTGTGAACAATGTAGCACCAACCTGTACTATGAGTGCAATGGTTTCTAGTATATGTTCTAACAATGGGCTTCTTATACCTGTATACAGACTGATACATTGAGTTCACATCCCTACATACAATAAACCCCATTCTTCCTTCCTGTATTCTTTAAATTGCTGGGCTGCTTCATTTTTGGCACACAATTTGTTGTAGATAAACATAAAATGTATGCGCGTCAGCATTTTCCAGGGAGAGACAATACTAGGGAAAATACTAGCGGCAGCATTTAAAAGACTGACACCCACAATCGGTGCCTACAGTGATACTGGTGGGGAGGAGCCTGAATGTCGGACCCAGACTGGTTCACCTCCACTCGTCCCTAGTCATTATTCTAAGGAAAGTGAGTGAACTGGATGCTGCAGCGTGTCTGTCCTCCCGTGCCTTAGAAATATACAGCATGTGTTGCTTTGTTGAATTCTTAATGTGTTTTCTTGGTTTTCAGCTGTGGGTGGAACCACACCTGAGGAGCATCTGGCCTGTGATTTATTGAGCACCGAGTCTGTCATTGTGTATCGTCCTTTTGTTTCCTACTTTTTCAAGGTCTTAAATTTTTATTCGAACACATCCAACATATAAATATACTCAACGTTCATCCATGTAATTTAAATTAACATACTGAGCATACACACACATACATATGTGTAAGGGTGAGTATGACTAACAGATTGAAGATATAACAGGATGTGCCTCTTTTATATTTTCTATATCGGTTCTATTCTTCCACTAATTTCCAAATTCCACATTGGCAAAAATTTGTTTGGGAACCACTAGGTCCTGTATATGTTTATTTGTAGTTGTAGGGTGGGTGAATTTACCTTACAACAGTATCACTGGGAAGCCAATCTGATGTCAAGGCATTAAGTCTTCTTCTTCCTGCAGTATGGACAAAAGTTTTATATTTCCTCTGGAATTTAAGGCCTTCCCCTTGTATAGAGGTACATCTACCCTCCTCTTTTGCAGTCAACATTTCTTTTCTTTCCTATCAGAGGATTATCCCTTTATCAGGATCTTAGAGCAGCATTGACTAGAGAGGTGGATGTCAAGTCCTGTTCCATACATTCTCTTGTATGCAGTTTATATAACAGCAATCCTATGGATACATCACAAATCCCTGCTTCATATGGAGGGTGTCTAAGCTGAAAGATGTCGACCTGCTCAAGCACAAATCAGCTGTAATTCCGGCTCTAATGGGTTAGTACCATGCCTTTTGTAGAGGTCACCAATGAAACTTGTGACTGGCTGCAGCAGTGACCTGCCCTGACTGAGCAGTAAAGTAGGAAAGGTAAGGGCAGATACATCTACAAAGTAGGACCCCACTGAGGTCTACAAGGACTGTATAACTTAAATATATAATACAATGAAATGCAACCACGTACAGAGTTTACAGTATGTTCTGTCATAATTCACATCTTACACTGTTTAGCACATTTGATGTGAGATTTATTATAGTTTCCCCTTGAAGGAATGGAAATGACCTGCATCATGAAGGATGTCCTTTCTAAATGCAAAGAAATCTTCATTTTTATTGATATGCAAATTAGCATTCTAACACTTTCAATTATAATTATAATTATAGCAAGTGACAGAGAGCCCTATTAACTAACCTATACCCTTCATTTAGCTAAAGTTTCCCTCAAACACCATAAATCAACTTTATGTTACATTACCTGACATAAAAGGGGGCGTGTCCTGCTTGGCCGGCCACTCCTATCTACTCCTTCCAATGTCCCATGCCTCTTCTAAGTATGTCATGTAAGCAGGGTGATGTCATCTAAGGTACTGTTACATCTGCAAAATCTACCTCATGTATGAATTTGATCACATGAAATCACAGCATCCCTCCATGGACTTCTACTCCTACCCATTTTACATGGAGGCTGCTGTGATTTAAAGGGGTTTTCCCACAAACTAAAGTTAGGCTAACTTGCTGATCAGTGGGAGTCTTAGTGCGGCACTCGGCAATTTCCATCAGCTTCATAGAGATCATAGCAGAAAGGACATGTGCAGCAGTCTGCTCCATTAGTCTGACTTGAGTTTGTGGAATATTCCCTTTTATGGGATCACATACATACATGGGGTAGACATTGCAGATGTAACAGGACTTTATATATATGTTGTGCCAAGAGGTTTCAGAGATGTAGATCTGACAGTGATAATTGTATCATTTGGACTTGGAGAGGGAGCAGAATCACGTTTGGGTATTTATTAAGGTGACACAATAACGTCTTCATCTGAATGTGCCAGTAAATTGTAAACAGAATTTAACAAGCGTGCGGTGAATGTATAGCACAGTTAATAAACCTGTCTATAAAGTCCCATTGTCCATAGCATATGCCCTCTAATCAAGTTAAGAAAAATCCAATTTTAATCACACTATAAACTACGGCCCAAGCAGGATTGGCACATGAGCATTAAGTTTTATGTCACAGGGTTTATTGCTTTGGCTAGATTGAAAGAAAGTAAAAATGTACATTAAATAAACTGCTAACGTTCAGATCTTTTCATGCCAAGACTTAAAAGTGTCATGAATATCGTCGCTTATTGTCGAAACGAAATTTAACAGATAAGAGCCGAATGGGAAAATTGTGCAAAAATGGAAATGTCATATTATATTCTGTATTGTGCTGCCTGCTGAATATGGAAACATGCTTTTAGAGATGACAATGGAGACAATCACAATAAGAGCGTGTTACATCAAATAAAACCCTATTGCGATCAGTCATCATCCTCTATATTCTTGTGCTGCTGATGATTCAGTGATAAAAGAAGAAGGCCTCTGATTAAGACCCCACGCTACGCAACATCTTCTGCCGTGCCATGCAGGTCTCACAAAAAGCACTTTTTGTGCTATTCATGGAATACAAGGATTTTTTTTCTTCTCAATTTCCTTTCTGTAAAATAAGCTTTTATTGTCTAATAGTTCTAACTCTAAGATGACTTTTATTGACTTTTATGTTGTGTGTGGGCTGATTCAGACATGGTTATTTTTGTTTTCTGCACCATTTTATTCAGGAAAATGCTGCATTTTGATTGTGTATTTTGGGGGCATTCTGACCTAAATGATGTTTTATTTAAAAAATTGTAGCCTTTTTCCAAGAATTCTATGGAAACAATCTAGGTGTTCAATCTTCTACTTGAAGGGAATTTTCTTTCTTAGATATTTGTCATATTTGCGGCTTTTACCATCTCAATAGATTGTAGTGAATGGAAATGTTTGAAATTGAAACGCTATCTCCACTCACATCTATGGGAGTTCCAACATCAGTCATGCAGACTTACTCAATCAGTTTTCCAGTGCGGTAGAAAAATATGAAGAGGACTATCCATACATAAAAGATACAAACTTAGTGTCCTCAACTTTTATTCTCAAGATAGGACCCAGTATCAGGGGTGGAATCAGCATCTACAGTATCAGACATGTATAGATATCATCGGTCTAAGACTGAATTCACACAAACATGTGCCCGCCATACTGTAGCATGGCGGGCACATGTCGGCCCACGAGAGAGGAGGAGGGGGTGAGCGCTGCTCGCCTCAGCCCCTTTCCATAGTGATGGACGGCGCCGTGTTACTGGGAAAGATAGGACATGTCCTATCTTTTCCCCTGGTACGGAACAGTACGGTGCCGTACCATAGCACTCCGTACTACTCCCTGCATCTATTGCCGGCCAATGGGGGACGTACAGTTAGGGCCAGAAATATTTGGACAGTGACACAAGTTTTGTTATTTTAGCTGTTTACAAAAAAATGTTCAGAAATACAATTATATATATAATATGGGCTGAAAGTGCACACTCCCAGCTGCAATATGAGAGTTTCCACATCCAAATCGGAGAAAGGGTTTAGGAATCATAGCTCTGTAATGCATAGCCTCCTCTTTTTCAAGGGACCAAAAGTAATTGGACAATGGACTCTAAGGGCTGCAATTAACTCTGAAGGCGTCTCCCTGTAATCAATGAAGTAGTTAAAAGGTCTGGGGTTGATTCCAGGTGTGTGGTTTTGCATTTGGAAGCTGTTGCTGTGACCAGACAACATACGGTCAAAGGAACTCTCAATTGAGGTGAAGCAGAACATCCTGAGGCTGAAAAAAAAAGAAAAAAGTCAACAGTAAAGAGAAGACGCCATGAAAGTAAATACAAAGGGTTCACATCTAGATGCAAACCATTCATCAATTAAAAAATAGACACGCCAGAGTTAAATTTGCCGAAAAACACCTCAAGAAGCCAGCTCAGTTCTGGAAAAGTATTCTATGGACAGATTAGACAAAGGGAACGGCACATGATCCAAGGAACACCACATCCTCTGTAAAACATGGTGGAGGCAACGTGATGGCATGGGCATGCATGGCTTTCAATGGCACAGGGTCACTTGTGTTTATTGATGACATAACAGCAGACAAGAGTAGCCGGATGAATTCTGAAGTGTACCGGGATATACTTTCAGCCCAAAGTTGATGGGACGGCGCTTCATAGTACAGATGGACAATGACCCCAAGCATACGGCCAAAGCTACCCAGGAGTTCATGAGTGCAAAAAAGTGGAACATTCTGCAATGGCCAAGTCAATCACTAGATCTTAACCCAATTGAGCATGTATTTCACTTGCTCAAATCCAGACTTAAGACGGAAAGACCCACAAACAAGCAAGACCTGAAGGCTGCGGCTGTAATGGCCTGGCAAAGCATTAAGAAAGAGGAAACCCAGCGTTTGGTGATGTCCATGGGTCCCAGACTTAAGTTAGTGATTGCCTCCAAAGGATTCGCAACAAAATATTGAAAATAAAAATATTTTGTTTCGGTTATGTTTATTTGTCGAATTAATTTTGAGCTCATAAAATGTGGAGTGTTTGTAAAGAAATGTGTACAATTCCTACATTTTCTATCAGATATTTTTGTTCAACCCTTCAAATTAAACGTTACAATCTGCACTTGAATTCTGTTGTAGAGGTTTCATTTCAAATCCAATGTGGTGTCATGCAGAGCCCAACTCGCGAAAATTGTGTCACTGTCCAAATATTTCTGGCCCTAACTGTATATACAACGTATATATGGCGGCCGTATATATGTCCCCAGACGGCCGTGTGGATGTAGCCTAAGGAATATCCTTTTATTTATAATATAAAATGCTATACTAAATATTTCCTGGTTGGTCAGGTGTAAGCAAAAAAAATGTGCACTATCCCTGTTCTGGCTCCAGGTCCAGTGGTGTGGCAGTCTTTGGCTCCCTGGTAATGCCAGCTGGGCCAGAAATGTGGGGCCACGGTCAATCAATGGCCTCAACAGACCCTAGTGATGTTCTTCATCATCTGTAAGTTAGTATTTCATTTCTATATGTTCCCTATGATTTTTAAAGCGCCACGGAATATGATGGTGCTTTATAAATATTGTTATTATAATTATCATCCTGGGTCGCTGAACCAATAAATTTGCCCCCCCCCCAACACTTTCAGACCAGCCTTTACTGACCCTGTTCTGGCTCCAAGTCCAGTGGTGTGTCAGTATTTGGCCCCCCAGTAATGCCAGCTTAGCCAGAAATCTGGGACCCACTTTGGTCAATCAATGGCTTCAAAGGACCCCAGTTATTTCACTTGTTCTGAATCATTGTGGGTCACTGGGCCAATTAATGTTCCAGAACCTCCCAACACTTCCAGACCAACCAATGGTTCAAAGGTACCAAATACTGACACAATTCTGGAATCAGGAACCAGAACCGTGTAATTACACTTCTTGTTTGTTTGTACCTCCATTGACCCTAGGAAATTGGATAAACCCTTCAATAATGCTAACATATTGGATTTTCAAATTGTTCTGTATAACTAGGTACAAAGAGGTTTTCTTAGATTGTATTGGTGCTCCATCCACAAGATAAGTCATCAATACAAGATCAGTGGGTTCTGACACCTGATAACCCCCAATATTCATCTATATAACGTACAATTTTAGCAGCCATAACACACAGCAATTTGGAAGCATTAAGCCTGGATTAATACTACATTCAGTGTTGTCTAAACAGAGATGAAAACAAGATGTAACTGCAAAGTATCTGTCAAGTTATTCAATTTTAGATGCAAATTAAATCAGTGATATGCTGTAAAATGTTCAAATATAGACAAAAGTCAACTTCATTAACTTTATTTGGCACCTAGGTGATAGACAAAACCAACAAGCCTGTGCTTAAAGCGGAAGACATCTCTTTTTCCTATATTCATTACCTGGGGGGGCTTTGACCACTGCACAGTATTTAGAGCTGGTGGCTTCTGTCTCATATTCTGATAATATTAGCTGAGCAATGCTTAACCTGTGTTTCAGAACCCCAGTGATCTACAATTATTGGCCAATCTGGGCGGAACCCCTTTAAAGAATATCTTTCACAAGGATGCAGTACTATATACCAAGCACACTTACATGCTGGTGTGTGGCTCCTGAAACAGGATCTGTTCTTCCATTATCTTCCACCAGTTTTGTTGAAAATTTATGTAAATGAGCCTTGGGGCTCCTGTCTACGTCATAGACGGCCCTTTTGGCTCCATCTTTTGGCCCTTCTGTCTCCTCTGTATGGTGTTACTGCCGCCTTCTCCCTCACTTCCCCAGCCAGAGAGCCAGTGGCATCAGACGGAACCAGAAGGGGCTTTTGTGATGACAACAACAGCTCATAAGGCTCATTTGCATTATTTTAAAAAACAATTTTCTCCAAAACTAGGCTATTAGATGATTCAGAAAAAACTGATCCAGTTTCAGGGGGCAAACAAGACTATGTACACGGTGTACAATATTGCATCCATGTGGTAGATTTCCTTTAACTCCTCAGCAACAATGCTCTAGTCTCCAATTGACTTCAATGGGGTTCGTTATTCGATATGAGCACTCGAGCATCGGGAAAAAGTTCGACCAGAGTAACTAGCACTCGAGCATTTTAGTGCTCGCTCATCTCTATATATGACCCGTAGTTACTTGAATAGAAGTTTGGCCAATGCTATTCTATAATTTATGACGTTGTTGTTTGCCATCTTCTACTCACTGTTATTGCAGCTATATTATCAGCCTGGCTGAAAGGGTTAATATCTTTAATGTTGTTAACCCTTCTATGCTCAAAGCTCTGCTTTTGGCTGGATCCCTGGAACCCCTCCCAAAGTGGAAGTGTATTAACCTCCTTACTGACATATGACGTACTATTACATCACATACCGGCTGCGGATGTGTGGAGTGGGCTCTCGGATTGAGCCCTCTCCATACAAGATGGGAGTTTTCTGCATATTGCAGCAAACACCCTCAGGTAAAACCTGCATTTGGTGCTGGCAGGGATTGCGGGTGTCAACCCTGCAAAGCTGCCAGAGGCATTGAAATCCTGGCAGCGCATGGGTGTCGCCATCTTGGATTTGATTGCCGCCCCCTGTGAGGTCATCGGGGGCATGATCAGTTGTCCTGACAGCCTCTGGTCTTATGAAGATCCGAGGCTGAGTGGTTGTAACCTATTCTTTACCATGTGGAGATTTGCACATTGTAATGAATGATGAGGAAAATCCCCATATACTGCCATACAGTAGTATGGCAGGATAAGGTAGGATTAATAGAAAAAAACCTAGGGTTAAAGTACCGTAGGGGGTCTGAAAAATAGTAACAAGAAAATAAAAAAGTAAAAAACAATTATATTAAAAAAGCCTAAAAATTAACCAACAACCTAAAAATTTCCCTAGAAGTCATATAAATATAAATACAAATCATACAAGTTGAGAATGGAAAGTTAAAGAGACATTACACAGAGATTGGGACATTATCTAGTGGGGGGCATAGAAACCAGGGCATTACACATTAAATAATCACAGGAAGGTAACATTTTACAGTAGGCGGGCAATAATAAGCCAGTATTATAAAGTAATATATGGTATTATACAGTTTTGGGTTATAGAAAGGGCATTATAGCATGTGGGGCACAAAAGAGGTCATTATACATTGTGAGGGTGTTATAGAGTGGGGGCAACATGGGAGGACATTGAACATTGTTAAGGGGCAGATTAGGGGTTATACCATGTGGGGTCCACAAAGGGGATGACATAAAAGTTTGTGAGGGGCATAAAGGAGATTTTTATACTGTGTTGGCGTGCAAGTGGCATGGGTAAAGCTGGTGGGGTGCTTAACACATGTAAATCCAATTGCCTTTTTCTGGAAGTTGTTACTATCATACAATGCTATTGTAGGAAAAGTGAGTAAGTTTTGCTAATTTATTATAACTCACTGACATTTGTAATATAGCATG
Source organism: Engystomops pustulosus (assembly GCF_040894005.1). Taxonomy (NCBI): domain Eukaryota; kingdom Metazoa; phylum Chordata; class Amphibia; order Anura; family Leptodactylidae; genus Engystomops; species Engystomops pustulosus. Next base: position 42,688,708 of record NC_092411.1, on the reverse strand, counting down.
ACCTGCTAATTAAGTGTCACTTGGTAGGTAAATTAAATAAATAAATATATAAATAATACTGCATGTCCCATGCACCATATAGAGAGTTCGTGGTGCATAAGTCTAAGCATAGCCTATTTATTAGTATCAAGTACTGAGAGATTACATAAACAGGGGGAGTAAACAGGGGTGCCATTTTGAGCAAGTTTGAAACTTTGGAAGTTGTGTGTTTAATTTGTAATAATTTGGATTGAGGCGTTCTAGAGTAATGGTGCAGCAGTTTGGAAGAAGTACTGGAGATGGGAGTAGGAGGTTAAAATTAAAGAAAATAATTATTTTAGATTGTTGCCAGATAGAAGAGCACGGGGAGGCTGAAAGAGTCACATTAGGGTGGGGAGGCAGGGAGGTGGAGGACTGTACAGAGCTTTGTGGATGAGGGTGTCAGAGATGAGAGAAAAAAAAATTTATGAGAAGGAGAAAAAAAACTAAAAGATAAAAAGAAGAGATAATAGTCATAGAAACAATTATATTGGATTCTACTGTAAGGAGACAGAGCTGACAGCTTGCAGAAGTAAATACACAATCTGCGTCTTTATCCAAACCTGGGGAAGGGAGACAATAGATGTTGTAGAGATTCATAACATATTTTTGTGAAGTTTTATTAAATTTTACTGCTTATTAAAAATGTGAAACATTACAAAACATCTCACATTCTCAGTAACATATTTTATAAACAAAAATCATGTCAAAATTATATCCTATCAAGTCAAAGTCTCAAGAGTTGTTATGTTATGTAAAGCTGTTACAAAGATATAGTCGTTTAAAGAATAACTACAAAATATGAACTGGACATTCCGGTACCAATAACCCTTGATCATCAAAGGGTTTTTCTGCAAACAAAAGGTATATAACATCTTTCCTGCATTGATTCTGTGGTTTCTGATCGGAGGAGTCTCTGGTATCGGGTTCTATCTACTTGCGGTAGTTATTCTGTTTCTGTTGGTGATGATGTATAGAATGGCTGACACAATCCAAACATGAAAGGACACGGTGATACGTGCTGCTGCCTTGTTACATTGCGCTGCCTATGGGATACCATGTCACAATAGATGCATTATCCTTTTCCATGGGATGTAATCCATCCAGCCTGTTGTTCTTTGTAAATAATTGTTGAGTTGTATTTGTTTGTCTCTCCTTTGCTTGAGATGTCTCATGATTGAAGTCCACTACGTGTGACTGCTCTGTTCATCTAAACCAGCCTGATGGCTGTGTTCCTCATAACTATGGGGACACACAGGAAACAAACATCGCCTGAGGCTGACTTTTCTGGATTCAGAGTTAAATGTAGGATTATGTTATGATACACATAATAACACTGTATTGTTATTATAAAGAAATACATGCTGACAACATAAGTAGCATTGGATATATAGTGCCATTTTTTTACCCTTAGGGTAATATACAAATAATAGATGATATGAAACCAGAAGAACTTTTGCAGGGCCAAGCAACATTAAAGTCAATTTAATATACTTTATTAGCCAACAGAGGATCCCAGATGAACGATCTCATGAACCAAGTGTCCACTGGATAGGGGAGGGGATAACAAGATTATTAATGAAGATCCGGTTGATGGGACTAACACCATTCAGAAAAACTGACCCCAGAAATGAGAAGAACAGAGGTCCTCTTTCTCACTAATGGGTGGAGCTGCAGGTTGATTAGTAGGGGAGTGTCCGAAAATGAGAGTAAAATGCAATTATATTGAGCATCAGGACACATTCTTGACCTGCAACTCCATCAAATAGTGACAATAGAAGTCTCATTCTCAATATGCCGGGGGTCTATTCTCTTGATGGGTGGGTGGAGGACACAGTGTCAGACTAGAATACACTTGGCCCACCAGAGGAAATTATTTTGGGGCCTGCCTTCCATATTACCACCATTACAGCTTTCAGCCAAGAATCATCTCTGACGATTTAGGAACACAAAGATTTTCAGTTCATCACTTTATTATCATCTCTTCCAACGTCTTATCACAAACTAAATACTGTTCTCCTGCTATCCATGAAGTCACAGACTTCCCACCACAGTAGTCAAAATAGTAAAGGTGCCCCCAGAGTAAGCAATATAATGATGGTGTACATGCACATTTGACATTATAATAATGCTACCCCCACTGTAAGCAATATAGTAACAGTGCCTCCACAGTAAGCAATATAATAACCGTGTATGCGCACAATAGATATTATAATAATTGTGCCCCCACTGTAAGTTATATAGTAACAGTTGATAGATCTGACCAAAAAGGGGTCAGTCAGTGTATTGGATGTCAGCCAGATCAGAAAAGCTTGAGCTTGAAAGATCGACACAGAGTCAAGATGAGTTTGGGGAAACTTTGCAAATATACAAATGGCATAGTGGACAAAATACAGACAATATAGTAATGGTGCGTCCATTGCATTCAATAACTTAACAGGATCCCCACAGTAACACATATAGTGATAGCGCCCCCAAAGTAGCCAAAATATTAAGGGTGCCCCCATTGGTGCTAATTTAGTGAAAGTTACCCTATAGTAGTTAATTTAGTAACAAGACCTCACACAAGCCAATATAGGAACCCAACAGAAGCCTATGGCCTGCACAGCATCCCAAATTGTCACATGGGCCCCTAATGTAGCCAAGATAGTTACAGGGACCACACAGAAACCATAAAGTCCAGATGCATTCCCAGTAACCAAATATAACAGTGGCCCTCACAGTAGTCAAATGATAACAGGGTCCTTGCAAGCATATAGCCAAAGTGTCACTACTATTGCCTAGATACTTACATGGGCCTCAAGGCAGCCATAAAGTCCAGGGACCAGCACTATAGGAAAAATAGTCACAATGTAGGGACAGTAATAGGGTGCAGAGGCCATCTCCACTTCTCCCATCATATCTGCCCATGCTGGCTCACGGAATAATCGGGGTAAGTGAGTTACCAGGCCCATGTCCTAATTGGACTATGATCATGAGCGAGGGCATTAAGTCACAACCACTTGGGCTGGAACATAGTAAGGTCTCCTATCAAAATTTTCATTAACCTGAACTTATCAAAAAGTTTGAGAGGGCAGTAGCAGGTGTGCCAAAAAAGAAAGCATAATTATTTTTCCAGTTCCCACATTGCATTGCTCTTCTGGTCTCCAGCACTGATGGCTCAGTGGGTGGTCCAGGGGTCACAAGATCCAATCATTGGCCTTTTTGGGATGATGGCACTTGTCTAAATGTCTAATAGTTAAATCTTAATTTATTTCAAAAAGGATTTCTTGACCCTTTAACTTCTAGCTGTAGTTAAAATTTACAGGTGACCAAACCACATGTTTCATTTGTGTCTGTGGGAGTTATTATAAAAACATGAAAGCTAAGAAAAGGTTGGATTTCTTCAGAATACTGCTGTCCAATGACATCTATTCATATATAGTTTTTTTTAATTACTACAAAAACATAGAAAAACACAGTACAGTAACAAAAATAATATCAAATATGCAAATGTACCATAGAAATCATTTAAAAAAATGTATGAAAAATGTCAGAATCCCATGCCATATATTTCTTACGATTATATAATTGCTAAAAAGTAGGGGGTGATTTACTGAGCTGAATGAACAACAATTCTTGCTCAATGGGGCACATTTACTTACCCGTTTGGTGGAGTTCACCTAAAGTGCATTGTCCGACAATAATGCGCTCTGCCGCAATTCACTAAGATCATGCACGTGCCCGATATCGTGCATGTGTCGCTTCCCCACTCAGGTCCGACAGAGTTCTCCTTCTTCTTCGCAGTGCATGTAAGTGCTTGATCTTGCGACATATTTTTTACATCGAATTAGTCAGATCTTTTGACGGCGCGACCCCTGATTTCTGTCGCATGGAAGCCGGCGCAGCTGCGCCAAAATCTGATCGCGTGCGACACAATCCCCGGTTAAATACCTATGAAAGCTGCACAATCCCTGAAAACGCCGGAAAATCGGACGAAAGTGTGGCCGCGGACCCTTTGTAAATGCTTTGCAGTACATTACACTGGCCTTGCTTAACAAGAGGGCTTGTCTTAAAAGTCCCAGGCTTAAAAACTGCTAAACTTTTTGGTGCTGACTATAAGAGAAAAGAGAAAAATAGAGTGAATCTATTTGTTGGCTCCTGGGTTCGTAATGAATCTATGATTTTTTTAAGCATCAAACCGAATCCTATCTGCTTAGCTTTGGAAGAGCCTTTGAAAATGGCAGCTAGCTCACTCTGGAGCCTGTGGAGGGGGGACAGGGAGGAACAAATACATAAATTGTGACTAAATATTTTGGTGGACTTTAGCAAAGCGAATAATGGATTATTTGCTCATCTCTACTCAAGGGCGTAACTAGGAGAAACAGGGCCCAATAGCAGACTTCTGAATAGGGCCCCCTACTCCCTCATAAAATACATGTTTGTATGCTCACACATTTATACACTCAAACATTTTACACACAAACACACATTTATACACAACAGATCTGTCCAAGTAGCTGCTGACCACATAGGGGAAGTACATGGCAGGAAATAGAGATAAGCGATCCCTAGTCCTGTTGAGGAGTGTAGAGGATGTGCCCTGTTATATACATATTAAACTGTACATTATGCAGTATAATATGTATTAATGGTGCACATCATCCATTCTTGAGAGTGTCAGTTCAGATGCCGGGGCCCCCTGAAACTACAGGCCCTATACCAGCTTCTAAGGCTGCTGCCACTGAAGTTACACCCCTATCACTACTATCTTGTGTAAGCATTAGTAAATCTGTAAAATTAGTAAATCCATTGTATGAGCCATAATGTTCCTGAGTTATTGATTTGAATATATTACATGGTGGTAATTTAACTCTACAACTAAATGTAATATAAAATGACTGATGTCGTTCCTGCCACATTGTCGCACTGTTATTTATATATGTTCATATTTTGCTATAATAACACTACTGACATTAAATTTAATAAGTTGCTCAATATTCATTTTCATTCAGGATAGAGGTTCGCAATAAAAAGATAACAATTCATTGAAATTTCTGTGTTAATTTAATAAAACACACTCTCAAGTATTGTTACAGTTGAAGAGTGTGGAGAAGGAGCAGATTTACAGCTCAAAGCATATACATTTGCCAGCTCAGTTTGTCAAAATAATGCATTAGTATTACAAAATATTGTCTTTTCAAGAAAATTGCTACATAACAAGTACTAGCAGATTCCACAACGTTACGTTTCTTACTTTTTTTCATAATTAGGAACTTGTGTATATAACATATGGATAGGACTGAAAAGAAAGAATCACATGTTTAATGCATATGTTCACCTTTGAGCAATATTTGACAATTTTCATGTAGAATAAATCCTAATAACTGATAAACTATGTAAATAAATTACTTAGATATTTTACCAGAGGCACAGCTGAATTCACATTTTCAAAGACTTCAGAGCCGGAATCACCCATCTAACACAATGGCTAAGCTTTGATAAAGAAGATTTGAAGTACTGTGCCTTTCTTCTTAACTCTAAATCCCCTGCTCGAGGTATGGTCTTTAATGGTGGGTCCCTAGAATCATCAAAATTATATGATTATTCCATAACCTTGGTGTCTGTCTGAATTCCAGCAGCATACATGTAATAGGAGCCATCTTTGTGACAAGACAGCTCATTACAATTTTTTTCCTTGATATTCTGATACATCAAGTGTTAGTAGTATTATTGAAAAATAGAATTGTTGAGAAACCAAAAAAAGTAAGCAAGGAAGCAGATCTAGTAAAGTTATGGAGTTTAATCTCTCACTAAAATCATCGGTTCTTTAAAGACATGTTTAAAGGGGTTTGCCCATGAAAGAAAGTTTACACAATAGAGATCATTTTATTCACCTTTAGAGATGAGCGAACAATAAAATGCTCGGGTGCTCGTTATTCGAGACAAACTTTTCCCGATGTTCGAGTGCTCGTCTCGAATAACGAGCCCCATTGAAGTCAATGGGAGACTCGAGCATTTTTCAAGGGGACCAAGGCTCTGCACAGGGAAGCTTGGCCAAACACCTGGAAACCTCAGAAAAGGATGGAAACACCACGGAAATGGACAGGAAACAGCAGGGGCAGCATGCATGGATGCCTCTGAGGCTGCTTAAACGCACCATTATGCCAAAATTATGGGCAACAGCATGGCCATGACAGAGTGACAGAATGAAGCTAGATAGCAGCTAAAACATGCAATAATTGACCCTGACACTATAGGGGACGGCATGCAGAGGCAGCGGCAGCAGCGGCAGGCTAGAGAGTGGCATGGCGACATACCCTAAATGGACTCAGGCTTCAAACCAATGGGTGGCAGAGTGGAACCAAAGGAGGTGAGCAAGAAGCGCTCAAATAATATCGGTACATGATAAAAGTTTGCCAGTATATTTTGTGGATTACACAGCAGGGTGGCGACAAAGTTAACATGGAAGCCATGAAAACAACCCAAAATTCTGCCTGACACAGCTCGTTTGATAAGGGGACCATGTATGGAGGCAGTGAACTAGTAGTAGATTAAAGGTGCTGCAGTTAAAACTATGTTAGTTGGATCTTGGGATGGAGCTGGCGCTCCGCTGCCAGGCGAGCTTTCGCCAATCCAAGCCCCTGTCTCTAGGCTACTCCCCAAACAGCAATTCTAAGAACCTTTTGTATAAGATCAAGTGTAGTAGCGTTCTTATAAGTTTAGGATATGGCGGGTGAGGGGAATGTAAACAGATGCGCAAGAAGCGCTGAAATAATATCGGTAAATGATAAAAGTTTGCCAGTATATTTTGTGGATTACACAGCAGGGTGGCAACAAAGTTAACAAGTTTGTTGTGGAAGCCATGAAAACAACCCAAAATTCTGCCTGACACAGCTCGTTTGATAAGGGGACCCTGTATGCCTACAGTTCATGCCAGTCGCTGCACTGGCTGCCAGTCTCCTTTCGAATACAGTTTAAAATAATAACCCTCATCCATAAAGCTCTGTATAATGCTGCACCCCCCTACCTCTCCTCTCTTATCTCAGTCTATCGCCCAACCCGTGCTCTTAGATCCGCCAGTGATCTTAGATTAACCTCTACCCTAGTGCGGATCACCCACTCGCGTCTCCAAGACTTCTCTAGAGCTGCACCAATTCTATGGAATGCTCTGCCCCGGACTATCAGACTAATACCTAACCTCCAAAGTTTCAAACGTGCTCTTAAAACCCATTTCTTTAGGCAAGCCTATAACACTCATTAACTGCATGAAGTTTTAACTCTTCTACTAACCCGTCCTGTGTCGTCCTCCCATCTGTTATCCAGCAACCAACAGGCACCAGACTTCTCTGCAGTCCCATTCACCCTGGACCTGGTATATAAGATGACGGCTGAGTGGTTCAAGCGACAGCAATTCCATTTATTATATTTTGTTCTATTCCCTAAGAAGAATGGCTTGACCATTAAATATTCTTTTACCTCGTGTTACCCCATCATCTTCATAAACCGTAAGCTCTGGCGAGCAGGGACCTCACTCCTGTTGTTCCATACAAATGTTGTGCTCTGTTACATTACATTTGTATTTGTTTCCTATGATTTGTAAAGCGCTACAGAATATGATGGCGCTATATAAATAAAGATTATTATTATTATTATTATGGAGGCAGTGAACTAGTAGTAGATTAAAGGTGCTGCAGTTAAAACTATGTTAGTTGGATCTTGGGATGGAGCTGGCGCTCCGCTGCCAGGCGAGCTTTCGCCAATCCAAGCCCCTGTCTCTAGGCTACTCCCCAAACAGCACTTCTAAGAACCTTTTGTATAAGATCAAGTGTAGTAGCGTTCTTATAAGTTTGGGATTTGGCGGGTGAGGGGAATGTAAACAGATGCGCAAGAAGCGCTGAAATAATATCGGTAAATGGTAAAAGTTTGCCAGTATATTTTGTGGATTACACAGCAGGGTGGCGACAAAGTTAACAAGTTTGATGTGGAATGCCCTGTAATAGCTCTTGGGCAGTGTGCCTTTTATCGCCTAGGCTCAGCAGTTTGAGCACCGCCTGCTGTCGCTTAGCGATGGCACTGCTGCTGTGCCTAGAGCTACCGACTGATGACGCCATGCCCACGGATGGTAATTCGGAGGAGGAGGAGGTGGAGGAGGGGTGGGAGGAGGAGGAGGTATAGTAGGCCTTTGAGACCTGGACCGAGGTAGGCCCCGCAATCCTCTGCGTCGGCAGTATATGACCAGCCCCAGGGTCAGACTTGGTCCCAGCCTCCACCAAGTTAAGTGTAGTAGCGTTCTTATAAGTTTGGGATATGGCGGGTGAGGGGAATGTAAACAGATGCGCAAGAAGCGCTGAAATAATATCCGTAAATGGTAAAAGTTTGCAAGTATATTTTGTGGATAACACAGCAGGGTGGCGACAAAGTTAACAACTTTGATGTGGAATCCATGAAAACAACCCAAATTTCTGCCTTACACACCTCGTTTGATAGGGGGACGATGTATGGAGGCAGCTATATGGACGACTTTTGGAGGTAGCAATGGAGACAACGTGTGGAGGCTGCTATGGAGACAATTTAATTTGGATAGTGCCTGTATGTGGCAGTCCAAAAAAGTTTTCAAACCAGAGGAGCAGGTAGGTGGCCCTCCAGAAAAATGAAATAGATTGAGTGCCTGTATGTGGCAGTCCAAAAAAGTTTTCAAACCAGAGGAGCAGGTAGGTGGCCCTCCAGAAAAATGAAATAGATTGAGTGCCTGTATGTGGCAGTTCAAAAAAGTTTTCAAACCAGAGGAGCAGGTAGGTGGCCCTCCAGAAAAATGGAATAGATTGAGTGCCTGTATGTGGCAGTCCAAAAAAGTTTTCAAACCAGAGGAGCAGGTAGGTGGCCCTCCAGAAAAATGAAATAGATTGAGTGCCTGTATGTGGCAGTCCAAAAAAGTTTTCAAACCAGAAGAGCAGGTAGGTGGCCCTCCAGAAAAATTGAATAGATTGAGTGCCTGTATGTGGCACTCCCAAAAATTGTTTAAAACAGAGGACCGGGTAGGTGGCCCTCCAGAAAAATTAAATGCATAAAGTACTATAGCTAGAGCCAGTGGGCCCTGTCAAAAAATAGCCAGTTTCCTCTGCTTTAGTGTACAAACTCTCCCTCGCTACTTGTCCCGCAGAACTACGCACTCTGCCGCTAGCGCTGTCAGAAGGGAAATACTGTTTCAGCTTGTGCACCAGGGCCTGCTGGTATTCATGCATTCTCACACTCCTTTCCTCTCCAGGGATGAGAGTGGAAAGATTTTGCTTGTACCGTGGGTCCAGGAGAGTGAATACCCAGTAATCGGTGCTGGAATAAATTCTTTGAACGCGAGGGTCACGCGATAGGCAGCCTAGCATGAAATCTGCCATATGCGCCAGAGTACCAACGCGCAAGAATTCACTCCCCTCACTGGCCTGACTGTCCATTTCCTCCTCCTCCAACTCCTCCAACTCCTCTTCTTCTGCCCATACACGCTGAACAGTGAAGGACTGAACAATGGTCCCCTCTTGTGTCTCGCCAACATTCTCCTCCTCTTCCTCCTCATCCTCCTCCACCTCCACCTCCTCCGATATGCGCTGAGAAACAGACCTAAGGGTGTTTTGGCTATCAACAAGGGAATCTTCTTCCCCCTTCTCTTGTGACGAGCGCAAAGCTTCCGACTTCATGCTGATCAGAGAGTTTTTCAACAGGCCAAGCAGCAGGATGGTGAGGCTGATGGTGGCGGCATCGCCACTGACCATCTGTGTTGACTCCTCGAAGTTACTCAGCACCTGACAGATATCAGACATCCACGTCCACTCCTCATTGTAGACTTGAGGAAGCTGACTGACCTGACTACCAGTTCTGGTGGAAGTTGACATCTGGCAGTCTACAATCGCTCTGCGCTGCTGGTAAACTCTGGATAACATGGTTAATGTTGAATTCCACCTCGTGGGCACGTCGCACAACAGTCGGTGAGCGGGCAGTTGGAGGCGGCGCTGCGCTGCCCTGAGAGTGGCAGCATCTGTGCTGGACTTCCTGAAATGCGCACAGATGCGGCGCACCTTTGTGAGCAAATCAGACAGATTGGGGTATGTCTTGAGGAAACGCTGAACTATCAGATTTAACACATGGGCCAGGCATGGCACATGTGTCAGTCTGCCGAGTTGCAGAGCCGCCACCAGGTTACGGCCGTTGTCACACACAACCATGCCTGGCTTCAGGTTCAGCGGTGCCAGCCACAGATCAGTCTGCGCCGTGATGCCCTGTAATAGTTCTTGGGCGGTGTGCCTTTTATCGCCTAGGCTCAGCAGTTTGAGCACCGCCTGCTGTCACTTAGCGACGGCACTGCTGCTGTGCCTAGAGCTAGCGACTGATGGCGCCATGCCCACGGATGGTAGTTCGGAGGAGGAGGTGGAGGAGGGGTGGGAGGAGGAGGAGGCATAGGAGGCCTGAAAGACCTGGACCGAGGTAGGCCCCGCAATCCTCGGCGTCGGCAGTATATGACCAGCCGCAGGGTCAGACTCGGTCCTAGCCTCCACCAAGTTAACCCAATGTGCCATCAGCGATATATAGTGGCCCTGCCCGGCAGCACTCGTCCACGTGTCCGTGGTCAGGTGGACCTTGTCAGAAACGGCGTTGGTCAGGGCACGGATGATGTTGTCTGACACGTGCTGGTGCAGGGCTGGGACGGCACATCAGGAAAAGTAGTGGCGGCTGGGGACCGAATACCGAGGGGCGGCCGCCGCCATGAGGTTGCGAAAGGCCTCGGTCTCTACTAGCCTATAGGGCAGCATCTCCAGGCTAAGCAATCTGGAGATGTGGACATTAGGGGCTTGGGCGTGCGGGTGGGTTGCACTATATTTCCGTTTCCGCTCCAGCGTCTGGGGTATGGAGAGCTGAACGCTGGTGGATGCTGTGGAGGATCGTGGAGGCGACGTTGGGGTTTTTGTGCCAGGGTCCTGGGCAGGGGGCTGACTATCAGCTGACACAGGGGAAGGAGCAGTGGTGTGCACGGCCGGAGGTGAACGGGCTTGGTGCCACTGAGTGGGGTGTTTAGCATTCATATGCCTGCGCATACTGGTGGTAGTTAAGCTAGTAGTGGTGGAACCCCTGCTGATCCTGGTTTGGCAAAGGTTGCACACCACAGTCCATCGGTCATCCCGTGTTTCCTTAAAGAACCTCCAGACTTCTGAAAATCTAGCCCTCGCCGCGGGAGCCCTCGCCACGGGAGCTTCACTACGTGACACATTTGGCGCTGATGCACCTGCTCTGGCCCTGCCTCTCCGTCTGGCCCCACCACTGCCTCTTCCAACCTGTTCTGGTCGAGGACTCTCCTCCGTCTCAGAAGCACTGTGTTCACCCGGCCTCTCAACCCAGCTTGGGTCTGTCACCTCATCATCCTCAGACCCCTCAGTCTGCTCCCCCCTCGGACTTCCTGCCCTGACAACAACTTCACCACTGTCTGACAACCGTGTCTCCTCATCGTCGGACACCTCTTTACACACTTCTTCCACTACGTCAAGAAGGTCATCATCACCCACAGACTGTGACTGGTGGAAAACCTGGGCATCGGAAAATTGCTCAGCAGCAACCGGACAAGTGGTTTGTGACTGTGGGAAGGGTCCAGAAAACAGTTTCTCAGAGTATGCCGGTTCAAATGCCAAATTTTCCTGGGAGGGGGCAGACTGGGGGGGGGAGGAGGCTGAGGTGCAGGAGCTGGAGGAGTGCCGATTTCGGTGACATGGGTGGACTGCGTGGAAGACTGACTGGTGGACAAATTGCTCGAAGCATTGTCGGCAATCCACGACATCACCTGTTCGCACTGTTCTGGCCTCAACAGTGCTCTACCACGAGTCCCAGTAACTTCAGACATGAACCAAGGGAGTGTAGCTCTGCGGCGTTCCCCTGCTCCCTCATCAGCAGGTGGTGTCTCACCCCGCCCAGGACCACGGCCTCTGACCCCTGCAGTAGTTGGACGCCCACGTCCCCGCCCTCGTCCTCTACCCCTAGCCCTCGGGTTAAACATTTTGAAAATGAAAGTTATAACTTTAATTTTTTTTTTTTTTTTTGTGTTTTTTAGTTTTTAAAAGCAAACGATGCTATCCTATTGCTATGGCTATTTTCTAGTCAAGTATGAAAGCACACTGCTATGCCAGATGAGATGACGCTGAGTTACGAAAAAATAAACGTAAAATAAAAAGTAAATGGCAGACTGTGCCTAATTGAAATCAAACCCCTAATAAATTTTCCCACTTCGGTCTTTGCGATGGATATGTGCGTCACTAAGCGCTAAACACAATGGTCGCAAGTCTCACTACAAATACCTCACAATATGGTAGTAGATGCACTGCAGCAAGGACAGCCACCAGCAGATCAACCAGAAATAATATATATAACGCTATTGTAGGCCTAAGTAAGCCGTTTGGATTCTCCTATGGCTATTTTCTAGCCAAGTATGAAAGCACACTGCTATGCCAGATGAGATGACGCTGAGTTACGAAAAAATAAACGTAAAATAAAAAGTAAATGGCAGACTGTGCCTAATTGAAATCAAACCCCTAATAAATTTTCCCACTTCGGTCTTTGCGATGGATATGTGCGTCACTAAGCGCTAAAAACAACGGTCGCAAGTCTCACTACAAATTCCTCACAATATGGTAGTAGATGCACTGCAGCAAGGACAGCCACCAGCAGATCAACCAGAAATAAAATATATATAACGCTATTGTAGGCCTAAGTAAGCCGTTTGGATTCTCCTATGGCTATTTTCTAGCCAAGTATGAAAGCACACTGCTATGCCAGATGAGATGACGCTGAGTTACGAAAAAATAAACGTAAAATAAAAAGTAAATGGCAGACTGTGCCTAATTGAAATCCAACCCCTAATAAATTTTCCCACTTCGGTCTTTGCGATGGATATGTGCGTCACTAAGCGCTAAAAACAACGGTCGCAAGTCTCACTACAAATTCCTCACAATATGGTAGTAGATGCACTGCAGCAAGGACAGCCACCAGCAGATCAACCAGAAATAAAATATATAACGCTATTGTAGGCCTAAGTAAGCCGTTTGGATTCTCCTATGGCTATTTTCTAGCCAAGTATGAAAGCACACTGCTATGCCAGATGAGATGACGCTGAGTTACGAAAAAATAAACATAAAATAAAAAGTAAATGGCAGACTGTGCCTAATTGAAATCAAACCCCTAATAAATTTTCCCACTTCGGTCTTTGCGATGGATATGTGCGTCACTAAGCGCTAAACACAACGGTAGCAAGTCCCCCTGCAAATTCCTCACAATATGGTACTAGCTGCAAATAAAAAAAAAAAAATGTATAACGTTATTGTAGCCCTAAGAAGGGCTGTTGGGTTCTTGTAGAATCACTCCTGCCTAACACTATTCTAATAGAACAGCCTAACGCTTTCCCTGACCAGCAGCAGCTCTCTCCCTAGCGGCATCCAGACACAGAATGATCCGAGCAGCGCAGGCAGGGGCTAGTCTATTCCAGGGTCACCTGATCTGGCCAGCCAACCACTGCTATCTACGTGTAAGGGTACCACGTCATGCTGGGTGGAGTGCAGAGTCTCCTGGCTTGTGATTGGCTCTGTTTCTGGCCGCCAAAAAGCAAAACGGCGGGAGCTGCCATTTTCTCGAGCGGGCGAAGTATTCGTCCGAGCAACGAGCAGTTTCGAGCATCAAGCTTGGACGAGTATGTTCGCTCATCTCTATTCACCTTACTTTACAATTTTACTCAATATTATTATTTTGTTTTAGGACCGAACTGGCAAGCTACATGTAGTGCTGTATAATCAGTGTGTGCTATATAAATAAAGGAATTATTATTAGAGATGAGCGAGTATACTCGTCCGAGCTTGATGCTCGTTCAAGTATTAGCGTACTCGAAACGGCGGCTCGTTGCTCGGACAAGTATTTCCCCTGCTCGAGATCAAGCATTTATTTAAGAAAACACAGTGAAGAGCAGTGAAGAATACAATGAAAACAGTGAACGCAGTGAACACAGGATCATTTAAGTAAAGAACACAGTGAAGAACACATTGCAGATGTTTCCGTACATCTGCTAACTTATCCGAAGACACGCGTGCATACATTGCAGATGTATGGAAACATCTGCACTGTGTTCTTCACACATATTGTTCTTCACATACTATTGTGAAGAACACCGTTTTGCACGCGTGTCTTCGGATTAGTTAGCAGATGTACGGAAACATCTACAATATGTTCTTCAGTGTTCTTTCAATATGTTCTTTCAGTGAAAACATCTGCAAACATCTGCAATGTGTTCTTAAGTGTTCTTCTTTCAATGTGTTCTTTCAGTGAAAAATGCTTGAGTCTCCCATTGACTTCAATGGGGCTCGTTATTCGATATGAGCATTCGAGCATCGGGAAAAGTTCGACTCGAGTAATGAGCACTTGAGTATTTTAGTGCTCGCTCATCTCTAATTATGATTATTACCTATAACTCAGTAATGGTCAGTGTAAAATTCCAGATTCCTCTGTGCTATGAGGTGTCGTGTGCTGCAATGTGCTTAGATTATCAGGGTCCAGGTTTATCTACACTTTTATTTAGCTTCTAAACAGCTGTGGTAGTATCTGACACCTATAAAAAGAGACGAGACCAAAGTGATGAGATGGATATAAAACAAAATGACACACTGAGCTCTGCTGCCTTACCTAATCAATTAAACCTAGCTCTGCTTATCTGTCTGTAGCTTGTAAGTAAGTCTCTGCACACTGCCGCTTTCTGGCAGACAATGTCTGTGTCTGCGCTGGTATTTAAATGCAGGAGAGAGGGGCAGGAGGCAGAGAGCACTGCAGTGTGCAGATAGGAGAAGCTATTTATGAGAAGAATAGTCAGAAGATTTATAGTCATATCCTGGGACAACCAAATTGTATACACCAGGACTAATAGAGACAGATTGGAATTATCTCTGTGAAATGCTGCATTTGTGTTACTAACAGTGAATTAGAGAATGAGTTATTTTGTTATCCTGTCTCATCTCTCTTTCTATGTGTCAGATACTAGTACAATGGTCAGAATGTAAATGAAAGTGTACACCTGTACCCTGATAATCTAACCACATTGACACATTGCAGAACTAGATGGATCATAATTAGAGATGAGCGAGCACTAAAATGCTCGAGTGCTCGGTATTCGAGATGAACTTTTGCCGATGCTCGAGTGCTCGTTTTGAATAACGAGCCCCATTGAAGTCAATGGGAGACTCAAGCATTTTTCAATGTGTCATTTTATTGAGAAATAATGTCTTCTGATAAGTTAGCAGATGTATGGAAACATCTGCAATGTGTTCTTAGCTGAAGAACACATTGCCGATGTTCCCATACATCTGCTAACTTTTCAGAAGACAAGAGTACAGAATGGTGTTCTTCGTAATAGTATGTGAAGAACAATATGTGTGAAGAATTTTCACACATATTGGGGCAGATTTACTTACCCGGTCCGTTCGCGATCCAGCGGCGCGTTCTCTGCGCTGGATTCGGGTCCGGCCGGGATTCATCAAGGTAGTTCCTCCGCCGTCCACCAGGTGGCACTGCTGCGCTGAAAAGCATCTGAACGCACTGGAATTCACCGGGCCGGACCAAGTGAAGGTAAGCGCGTCCCAAGCGACACTTTTATTGTTTTAAATGCAGCGGTTTTTCCGAATCCATCGGGTTTTCGTTCGGCCACGCCCCCGATCGCGTGCGCCAAAATCCCGGGGCAATTCAGGGAAAATCGGCACAAATCGGAAATATTCGGGTGACACGTCGGGAAAACGCGAATCGGGCCCTTAGTAAATGACCTCCAATGTGTCTGCTTAGAGAGTCCGTTTCCACACTCTGGAATTTTACACTGACCATCACTGAATGACAGGAGCTAAAACAGCAATAAAACTGATTAAAATTGTAGAGTAAGGGGTTAAAAATTAATTTTATTGTGTAAACATCACTAGGGGATTGAGATTTGAGAATTTTCTTTCGTGGGAAAATCCCTTTAAATTTAAAATTAAGAGAATCAAAAACAAAATCTAGAATAAATAGCCCTTCTGGGTCACTAGCATAATTGAATAAAGTGGATTTTAGATTTTAACTGTCCTGGTTTATCATGCTTGATTTTGTTGTTAGATTTTCTTTAAGCGTGATGAGGCATTTTTAGAATTTCCAACTACCGTATATTCCGGTGTATAAGATGACTTTTGAAGACTGAAAAATCTTCTGTCTGGTCTGGGGTCGTCTTATACGCCGGTAATGTTTCTCACCTTTCCCGCGATCCACCGAAGCTCCGCTGCCGGTCAGTCAGAGGCCCGCACCTGACCCCTGAGCTGATAACTTGGCGCAGCACAGCGTCAGATGTTTTGAATTGTGACAGCCACGGGCCTGCCTGTTACAGCGCACGGACTGTTCTGCATCTGGTCCGTGCGCTGGATCAGGGAGGGCCCGGAGCTGTCATAATTCAAAATTAGAACGGGCCCCCGATCCGCCCCCGTCCCACCCACCTCACACTACTTACCCGCCGTCGACACCCATCGCTTTCGCTGACGCAGGCTATGTGACGCGTCTGCCTGCACTGGGTCTGCTGAGGTCTATGCCCCGGCACCTGACCTGCAGACGCGTCATCAGCCATCGCCTGCGCCGGATCCCCTGATGAGAGGCAGCA
Organism: Engystomops pustulosus; assembly: GCF_040894005.1. Taxonomy (NCBI): domain Eukaryota; kingdom Metazoa; phylum Chordata; class Amphibia; order Anura; family Leptodactylidae; genus Engystomops; species Engystomops pustulosus. The sequence continues at coordinate 42,672,030 of NC_092411.1, read as the reverse complement.
CAAAGAGGAGCGGGATAAGGTAAGAATTATGTTTTTATTTAGCTTAAATATATAGGGCCCTGTTTGGTGGTGGGGGACATTATTTATGGCTACTGGGGGTGCAGGACAGTAATTATAGCTACTGGGGGGGCATTAATTAGGGCTACTGGGGGGCAGGACAGTAATTATAGCTAGTGGGGGGGCAGGACAGTAATTATAGCTACTAGGGGGCAGGACATTAATTATAGCTACTGGGGGGCAGGACATTAATTATAGCTACTGGGGGGGGCAGGACATTAATTATGGCTACTGTGGGGGTAGGACATTAATTATGGCTACTGGGGGGGGCAGGACATTAATTATAGCTACTGAGGGGGGGCAGGACATTAATTATGGCTTCTGGGAGGGGGGCATAATTTTAATTTTTACCGGTGTTTTGTATGCGTTGGAAAAGGGGTAGTCTTATACGGCGAATATATCTTAAACTCTATATTTTAACAGGAAAGTAGGGGGGTCGTCTTATACACCAGGTCGTCTTATACTCCGGAATATACGGTATGTTATTCTTTTTAAAAAATATTTGAAACAATATATTTATACTTAATCTCCTTTATTACTTTGACAGTAATGTGAATATTGGTTAAATTGAGGTAATATTGCTTTTACAAATATTTTAGAAATATTAAACAGGCCATGTAACCTGACAAAGATATGATGAAAGGTTTTGAGTCTGATTTAAAGGGCAGCACAATGAACATGTTCAAAATGGGATCATACAGCAAATGTGCAGAACTCATGTTTTAAGAGAACGAAAAGGTTACGGTGCAGAAGACTTTTCAAAAGACACAGATTTAATGTTTTTTCCAGTTTAATCTAAAGTTTGGTTAATACCATTTGATAATAATTCTGAAGCAAAAGTCCTAAAAGTATAAGTTTTCTAATACCAGTTGAACTTTATTCAAACTTCATTTTTAGAGTCTGCACATAAAAGTCGAAAATGCTTTATCTTAGTTTTTGCTTTTAGTTTGTGAAGTAGGGCCCCACAATTAACTTTTTTAATATTCAATGTTCATGAAAATTTAGGACCAAATATTCCACCTAAACAATCTAGTGCGATATAATAAATGTAAATCAAATGTAACTCAACCAATACTTGAAATTTTTTTCAGAGTAAAGCTGAAAATATCTGCTAGGTACTGTAGTTGTCCTATTAGCTTGGAAAAGAGGGAGTAATATGCTCCTTCCTGCCACAAAATGTATCCCCCAGAATCCCTTTATGTACCTCTGGTTATCTAGTTCATATATAGTTTTATAATACATTGTGTAAGAATATCATCCAGTCTTATCTAAATAAATCAACACACTGGGGCAGATTTACTTACCCGGTCCAGTCGCGATCCAGTGGCGCGTTCTCTGACTCTGATTCTGGTTCTGCCGGGATTCACTCAGGTCATGTGCACGATGTTCACTAGGTGTCGCTGCTGCACTGAAGTCCGATGGAATTCACCTCCTCAGTCTTGGTGTATGTGAGTGCTATCTTTGCGACACAATTTTTTTTTTTAACTCCGTGTTTTTTCCGAATCCGACGGGTTTTCCGATGGCCACTCCCCCCCCCATTTCTGTTGCGTGAAAGCCGGCACCGATGAGCCACATTCCGATTGCGTGAGCCAAAATCCAAGGGCAATTTGTCGCAAATCGGATAAATTCGGGAAACCCGGCGGAAAAACGCGATTCGGACCCTTAATAAATGTGCCCCAAAGAATCAAATTTAATGATGCTTTACAAACTTTCTTAATGTAGTAGACAGGTGCAGCCAGAAGGAACAGATTTCTAACTTTAGACAGCAGTGTTTCAACCTTGTTGGGTCTCTTCAGTACAGTGTAGGGAACTGGTTTTGCTGAGTGAGAGGCTATTGACTAGGGTTAGGAAGTAAAATTTATTCTTATGGAGAGTTTGCCAATTAAGGCCACCTTATAGTCATTGATGCTCCACTACAGGATTTGGGGAAATATGCAAATATGTTTTCCAAGGTGGCAAAATGAAAACAATGCCTCTTTTGCTACCTTGTAAGGCTGCTCCCTAGACCCTGTAACTTGTTATTTTTTAGCTATAAAAATATCATAAGACAAGTGTCTGTATAGTCTATTGATATATTTTTGACTCAGCCATCAAATTCAGATCATTTGATCGATCATAGTGGGATGTACAGGAAAAATATCAAATCTATGGAGCCACCCATTTAAAAACAAAAAGATGAGCAACCAACGTCTTGGTGCCAGGAGCCCCAGAACACCTTCAGATGTCTTGTGGAGCTTATGTCTTGATGGGTTAGAGCTGTTAAGGAGGTTGGCCTGCACAATATTATACATTTTAATATTATGGCTGATCAGTGTATACAAAATAGACAACTTATTTTCCTTGCTAGCAACATCTCCTGTGATGTCAGCTAATGTCCCCACTATATCTAGCAGGTCAGCATATGTTTTCCAATGATTTCAGCCTTTTCCAAGAACATTATCCATATAAGTATTACATTCCATTTATTCAGATATATTTGGCTATTTTGGCTTGTATATAGCATAGACAACTTTTTTGCCTTGGTAGCAACACCTCTAATAATGTCATCTTAGAAGCTGATGTCCCCACTAAACTTAGCAGGTCAGCTTATGTTTTCCAATGATTCCATCCTTTACCAAGAACATTATCTATAGAGCTATTACATTCCATATCTTGAGATATATTTGGCTATTTCAACTTGTAAAACATGGAAAAACGCAGTCAGCATTTGTAACAAACTTGAAATTTTCCACAGATGCAGCATGTAAACCATACTCTGTACTAGACAACGTGACGTCACGGTCAGCACTGAATAACCTTCAAGACATCATAAGACAAAGGTTCACTGGACTTATATTGTAATGACAAGGGGAAAAATCAGCCCAAATTGATTTTTACTGTGCACAAGAGAAAGACGACTCAATGGCCAATGTCTCGTAAGAATTACTGGATTTATACATAATGAACGCTATGTGCAAAAATAATGCAAATTTTTAGGAGCTAATTCATCATTTTCAGACATGTGTATTGTTTTGTACCCATTGCCCTCTGCAGATGCCCAGTATAGTTCACTGATTGTCACGCTAACTGATTTCTGGTCTTTAAGCAAAATGTAATTTTAGATAAAGTGACCGGAGAAACCACATTAGTCATAGTCCAAGATGATTGAAAATCAAATAAAGAGTTTAACCTAGCGATTGCATTTGGTTGTAGAGGTTAAAGGTACAAAATCAGCTATTTTAATGAATGTCCTCGTGTTTAAAAAAACAAGACTAATCAATTCCAAACATGGTATTCCAAAATTCCAAAAATGGTCCATGAGTAGAGATGAGCGAACATGCTCGTCCGAGCTTGATGCTCGGTCGAGCATTAGGGTACTCGAAACTGCTCGTTACTCGGACGAATACTTCGCCCGCTCGAGAAAATGGCAGCTCCCGCCGTTTTGCTTTTTGGCGGCCAGAAACAGAGCCAATCACAAGCCAGGAGACTCTGCACTCCACCCAGCATGACGTGGTACCCTTACACGTCGATAGCAGTGGTTGGCTGGCCAGATCAGGTGACCCTGGGATAGACTAGCCGCTGGCCGCGCTGCTCGGATCATTCTGTCTCTGGATGCCGCTAGGGAGAGAGCTGCTGCTGGTCAGGGAAAGCGTTAGGGTGTTCTATTAGCTTACTGTTAGGCAGGAGTGATTCTCAAAGAACCCAACAGCCCTTCTTAGGGCTACAATAACGTTCTACTTTTTTTATTTTAATTTGCATCTTTTACCATTTTGTGAGGAATTAGCAGGGGGACTTGCTACCGTTGTGTTTAGCTCTTAGTGGCACACATATCCATAGCAAAGGCCGAAGTGGCAAAATTCAGTAGGGGTTGGATTTCTATTAGGCAATAACTCAGTGTCATCTCATCTGGCATAGTAGTGTGCTTCCTTTGATACTTGGCTAGAAAATAGCCATAGGAGAATACAAACAGCTTCTTGAAGCCTACAGTAGCGTTCTATATATTTGATTTCTGGTTGATCTGCTGGTGGCTGTAGTTTCTGCAGTGCATGTACTTGCCAATTCTGAGCAATTTGTAGTGAGACTTGCGACCGCTGTGTTCTGCGCTTAGTGGCGCACATATCCATAGCAAAGGCCGAAGTGGCAAAATTCAGTAGGGGTTGGATTTCTATTAGGCAATAACTCAGTGTCATCTCATCTGGCATAGTAGTGTGCTTCCTTTGATACTTGGCTAGAAAATAGCCATAGGAGAATACAAACAGCTTCTTGAAGCCTACAGTAGCGTTCTATATATTTGATTTCTGGTTGATCTGCTGGTGGCTGTAGTTTCTGCAGTGCATGTACTTGCCAATTCTGAGCAATTTGTAGTGAGACTTGCGACCGCTGTGTTCTGCGCTTAGTGGCGCACATATCCATAGCAAAGGCCGAAGTGGCAAAATTCAGTAGGGGTTGGATTTCTATTAGGCAATAACTCAGTGTCATCTCATCTGGCATAGTAGTGTGCTTCCTTTGATACTTGGCTAGAAAATAGCCATAGGAGAATACAAACAGCTTCTTGAAGCCTACAGTAGCGTTCTATATATTTGATTTCTGGTTGATCTGCTGGTGGCTGTAGTTTCTGCAGTGCATGTACTTGCCAATTCTGAGCAATTTGTAGTGAGACTTGCGACCGCTGTGTTCTCCGCTTAGTGGCGCACATATCCATAGCAAAGGCCGAAGTGGCAAAATTCAGTAGGGGTTGGATTTCTATTAGGCAATAACTCAGTGTCATCTCATCTGGCATAGTAGTGTGCTTCCTTTGATACTTGGCTAGAAAATAGCCATAGGAGAATACAAACAGCTTCTTGAAGCCTACAGTAGCGTTCTATATATTTGATTTCTGGTTGATCTGCTGGTGGCTGTAGTTTCTGCAGTGCATGTACTTGCCAATTCTGAGCAATTTGTAGTGAGACTTGCGACCGCTGTGTTCTGCGCTTAGTGGCGCACATATCCATAGCAAAGGCCGAAGTGGCAAAATTCAGTAGGGGTTGGATTTCTATTAGGCAATAACTCAGTGTCATCTCATCTGGCATAGTAGTGTGCTTCCTTTGATACTTGGCTAGAAAATAGCCATAGGAGAATACAAACAGCTTCTTGAAGCCTACAGTAGCGTTCTATATATTTGATTTCTGGTTGATCTGCTGGTGGCTGTAGTTTCTGCAGTGCATGTACTTGCCAATTCTGAGCAATTTGTAGTGAGACTTGCGACCGCTGTGTTCTGCGCTTAGTGGCGCACATATCCATAGCAAAGGCCGAAGTGGCAAAATTCAGTAGGGGTTGGATTTCTATTAGGCAATAACTCAGTGTCATCTCATCTGGCATAGTAGTGTGCTTCCTTTGATACTTGGCTAGAAAATAGCCATAGGAGAATACAAACAGCTTCTTGAAGCCTACAGTAGCGTTCTATATATTTGATTTCTGGTTGATCTGCTGGTGGCTGTAGTTTCTGCAGTGCATGTACTTGCCAATTCTGAGCAATTTGTAGTGAGACTTGCGACCGCTGTGTTCTGCGCTTAGTGGCGCACATATCCATAGCAAAGGCCGAAGTGGCAAAATTCAGTAGGGGTTGGATTTCTATTAGGCAATAACTCAGTGTCATCTCATCTGGCATAGTAGTGTGCTTCCTTTGATACTTGGCTAGAAAATAGCCATAGCAATAGGATAGGATTGTTTGGTTTTAAAAACTCAAAAAAAAACAAAAAACACAAAAAAAAAAAAAACACAAAAAAACACCAAAAAAAACAAAAAGAAGTAAAAAAAAAAAAAAAAGTTATAACTCTCATTTTAAAAATGTTTAACCCGAGGGCTAGGGGTAGAGGACGAGGGCGGGGACGTGGGCGTCCAACTACTGCAGGGGTCAGAGGCCGTGGTCCTGGGCGGGGTGAGACACCACCTGCTGATGAGGGAGCAGGGGAACGCCGCAGAGCTACACTCCCTAGGTTTATGTCTGAAGTTACTGGGACTCGTGGTAGAGCACTGTTGAGGCCAGAACAGTGCGAACAGGTGATGTCGTGGATTGCTGACAATGCTTCGAGCAATTTGTCCACCACCAGTCAGTCTTCCACGCAGTCCACCCATGTCACCGAAATCCCCACTCCTCCAGCTCCTGCACCTCAGCCTCCTCCCCCCCAGTCTGCCCCCTCCCAGGAAAATTTGGCATTTGAACCGGCATACTCTGAGGAACTGTTTTCTGGACCCTTCCCACAGTCACAAACCACTTGTCCGGTTGCTGCTGAGCAATTTTCCGATGCCCAGGTTTTCCAACAGTCACAGTCTGTGGGTGATGATGACCTTCTTGACGTAGTGGAAGTGTGTAAAGAGGTGTCCGACGATGAGGAGACACGGTTGTCAGACAGTGGGGAAGTTGTTGTCAGGGCAGGAAGTCCGAGGGGGGAGCAGACTGAGGGATCGGAGGATGATGAGGTGACAGACCCAAGCTGGGTTGAGAGGCCGGGTGAACACAGTGCTTCTGAGACGGAGGAGAGTCCTCGACCTGAACAGGTTGGAAGAGGCAGTGGTGGGGCCAGACGGAGAGGCAGGGCCAGAGCTGGTGCATCAGCGCCACTGTCAACTAGTGAAGCTCCCGTGGTGAGGGCTCTTGCGGCGAGGGCTAGATCTTCAGAAGTGTGGAGGTTCTTTAAGGAAACACCGGATGACCGACGGACTGTGGTGTGCAACATTTGCCAAACCAGGCTCAGCAGGGGTTCCACCACTACTAGCTTAACTACCACCAGTATGCGCAGGCATATGAATGCTAAGCACCCCACTCAGTGGCAACAAGCCCGTTCACCTCCGGCCGTGCACACCACTGCTCCTTCCCCTGTGTCAGCTGCTAGTCAGCCCCCTGCCCAGGACCCTGGCACAAAAACCCCATCGTCGCCTCCACGATCCTCCACAGCATCCACCAGCGTTCAGCTCTCCATACCCCAGACGCTGGAGCGGAAACGCAAATATAGTGCAACCCACCCGCACGCCCAAGCCCTTAATGTGCACATCTCCAGATTGCTTAGCCTGGAGATGCTGCCCTATAGGCTAGTAGAGACCGAGGCCTTTCGCAACCTCATGGCGGCGGCCGCCCCTCGGTATTCGGTCCCCAGCCGCCACTACTTTTCCCGATGTGCCGTCCCAGCCCTGCACCAGCACGTGTCAGACAACATCATCCGTGCCCTGACCAACGCCGTTTCTGACAAGGTCCACCTGACCACGGACACGTGGACGAGTGCTGCCGGGCAGGGCCACTATATATCGCTGACGGCACATTGGGTTAACTTGGTGGAGGCTGGGACCGAGTCTGACCCTGGGGCTGCTCATATACTGCCGACGCCGAGGATTGCGGGGCCTACCTCGGTCCAGGTGTTTCAGGCCTACTATGCCTCCTCCTCCTCCCACCCCTCCTCCACCTCCTCCTCCGAACTACCATCCGTGGGCACGGCGCCATCAGTCGGTAGCTCTAGGCACAGCAGCAGTGCCGTCGCTAAGCGACAGCAGGCGGTGCTCAAACTGCTGAGCCTAGGCGACAAAAGGCACACCGCCCAAGAGCTATTACAGGGCATCACGGCGCAGACTGATCTGTGGCTGGCACCGCTGAACCTCAAGCCGGGAATGGTTGTGTGTGACAACGGCCGTAACCTGGTGGCGGCTCTGCAACTCGGCAGACTGACACATGTGCCATGCCTGGCCCATGTGTTAAATCTGATAGTGCAGCGTTTCCTCAAGACATACCCCAATCTGTCTGATTTGCTCACGAAGGTGCGCCGCATCTGTGCGCATTTCAGGAAGTCCAGCCCAGATGCTGCCACTCTCAGGGCAGCGCAGCGCCGCCTCCAACTGCCCGCTCACCGACTGTTGTGCGACGTGCCCACGAGGTGGAATTCAACACTGACCATGTTATCCAGAGTTTACCAGCAGCGCAGAGCGATTGTAGACTGCCAGATGTCAACTTCCACCAGAACTGGTAGTCAGGTCAGTCAGCTTCCTCAAGTCTACAATGAGGAGTGGACGTGGATGTCTGATATCTGTCAGGTGCTGAGTAACTTTGAGGAGTCAACACAGATGGTCAGTGGCGATGCCGCCATCATCAGCCTCACCATCCCGCTGCTTGGCCTGTTGAAAAACTCTCTGGTCAGCATGAAGTCGGAAGCTTTGCGCTCGTCACAAGAGACGGGGGAAGAATATTCCCTTGTTGATAGCCAAAGCACCCTGAGGTCTGTTTCTCAGCGCATATCGGAGGAGGTGGAGGTGGAGGAGGATGAGGAGGAAGAGGAGGAGAATGTTGGCGAGACACAAAAGGGGACCATTGTTGAGTCCTTCACTGTTCAGCGTGTATGGGCAGAAGAAGAGGAGTTGGAGGAGTTGGAGGAGGAGGAAATGGACAGTCAGGCCAGTGAGGGGAGTGAATTCTTACGCGTTGGTACTCTGGCGCATATGGCAGATTTCATGCTAGGCTGCCTATCCCGTGACCCTCGCGTTCAAAGAATTTATTCCAGCACCGATTACTGGGTGTTCACTCTCCTGGACCCACGGTACAAGCAAAATCTTCCCACTCTCATCCCTGGAGAGGAAAGGAGTGTGAGAATGCATGAATACCAGCAGGCCCTGGTGCACAAGCTGAAACAGTATTTCCCTTCTGACAGCGCTAGCGGCAGAGTGCGTAGTTCTGCGGGACAAGTAGCGAGGGAGAGTAGGCGAGCAGGCAGCTTGTCCAGCACTGGCAAGGGTACCCTTTACAAGGCTTTTGCCAGCTTTATGTCACCCCAGCAAGACACTGTCACCTGTCCCCAGTCTCGGCAGAGTAGGGCTGATCTTTACAGAAAGATGGTGAGGGAGTACGTAGCTGACCATACCATCGTCCTAAATGATCACACAGCTCCCTACAACTACTGGGTTTCAAAGCTGGACATGTGGCACGAACTGGCGCTGTACGCCTTGGAGGTTCTTGCCTGCCCTGCCGCTAGCGTCTTGTCCGAGCGGGTTTTCAGTGCAGCTGGTGGCATCATCACCGATAAGCGTACACGCCTGTCGACTGACAGCGCTGACAGGCTGACGCTTATTAAAATGAATAAAGGCTGGATTTCTCAGAATTTCCAATCTCCACCAGGTGAAGGAAGCTCAACCTGAATAATTGATCCACTCCTCCTCCTCCTCCTCATTTTCCTCCTTCTCCTCCTCTTTGTACAGTAAAGCAGAGGAAAATGGCTATTTTTTGACAGGGCCCACTGGCTCTTGCTATAGTACTTCATGCATTTAATTTTTCTGGAGGGCCACCTACCCGGTCCTCTGTTTGAAACAATTTTTGTGAGTGCCACATACAGGCACTCAATCTATTCCATTTTTCTGGAGGGCCACCTACCCGGTCCTCTGTTTTAAAAAATTTTTGGGACTGCCACATACAGGCACTCAATCTATTCCATTTTACTGCAGGGCCACCTACCTGCTCCTCTGGTTTGAACAATTTTTGGGACTGCCACATACAGGCACTCAATCTATTCCATTTTACTGGAGGGCCACCTACCTGCTCCTCTGGTTTGAAACATTTTTGGGACTGCCACATACAGGCACTCAATCTATTCCATTTTACTGCAGGGCCACCTACCTGCTCCTCTGGTTTGAACAATTTTTGGGACTGCCACATACAGGCACTCAATCTATTCCATTTTACTGCAGGGCCACCTACCTGCTCCTCTGGTTTGAACAATTTTTGGGACTGCCACATACAGGCACTCAATCTATTCCATTTTACTGGAGGGCCACCTACCTGCTCCTCTGGTTTGAAACATTTTTGGGACTGCCACATACAGGCACTCAATCTATCCCATTTTACTGGAGGGCCACCTACCTGCTCCTCTGGTTTGAAAAATGTTTGGGACTGCCACATACAGGCACTATCCAAATTAAATTGTCTCCATAGCAGCCTCCACACGTTGTCTCCATTGCTACCTCCAAAAGTCGTCCATATAGCTGCCTCCATACATCGTCCCTTTATCAAACGAGGTGTGTCAGGCAGAAATTTGGGTTGTTTTCATGGATTCCACATCAAAGTTGTTAACTTTGTCGCCACCCTGCTGTGTTATCCACAAAATATACTGGCAAACTTTTACCATTTAGGGATATTATTTCAGCGCTTCTTGCGCATCTGTTTACATTCCCCTCACCCGGCATATCCTAAACTTATAAGAACGCTACTACACTTGATCTTATACAAAAGGTTCTTAGAAGTGCTGTTTGGGGAGTAGCCTAGAGACAGGGGCTTGGATTGGCGAAAGCTCGCCTGGCAGCGGAACGCCAGCTCCATGCGCATCATGCGCTTCTTGCGCATCTGTTTACATTCCCCTCACCCGCCATATCCCAAACTTATAAGAACGCTACTACACTTAACTTGGTGCAGGCTGGGACCGAGTCTGACCCTGGGGCTGGTCATATACTGCCGACGCAGAGAATTGCGGGGCCTACCTCGGTCCAGGTCTCAAAGGCCTACTATACCTCCTCCCACCCCTCCTCCACCTCCTCCTCCTCCGAATTACCATCCGTGGGCATGGCGCCATCAGTCGGTAGCTCTAGGCACAGCAGCAGTGCCGTCGCTAAGCGACAGCAGGCGGTGCTGAAACTGCTGAGCCTAGGCGATAAAAGGCACACCGCCCAAGAGCTATTACAGGGCATTCCACATCAAAGTTGTTAACTTTGTCGCCACCCTGCTGTGTAATCCCCAAAATATACTTGCAAACTTTTACCATTTAGGGATATTATTTCAGCGCTTCTTGCGCATCTGTTTACATTCCCCTCACCCGCCATATCCTAAACTTATAAGAACGCTACTACACTTGATCTTATACAAAAGGTTCTTAGAAGTGCTGTTTGGGGAGTAGCCTATAGACAGGGGCTTGGATTGGCGAAAGCTCGCCTGGCAGCGGAGCGCCAGCTCCATGCCAAGATCCAACTAACATAGTTTTAACTGCAGCACCTTTAATCTACTACTAGTTCACTGCCTCCATACATGGTCCCCTTATCAAACGAGCTGTGTCAGGCAGAATTTTGGGTTGTTTTCATGGCTTCCATGTTAACTTTGTCGCCACCCTGCTGTGTAATCCACAAAATATACTGGCAAACTTTTATCATGTACCGATATTATTTGAGCGCTTCTTGCTCACCTCCTTTGGTTCCTCTCTGCCACCCATTGGTTTGAAGCCTGAGTCCATTTAGGGTATGTCGCCATGACACTCTCTAGCCTGCTGCCGCTGCCTCTGCATGCCGTCCCCTATAGTGTCAGGGTCAATTATTGGATGTTTTAGATGCTATCTAGCTTCATTCTGTCACTCTGTCATGGCCATGCTGTTGCCCATAATTTTGGCATAATGGTGCGATTATGCAGCCTCAGAGGCATCCATGCATGCTGCCCCTGCTGTTTCCTGTCCATTTCCGTGGTGTTTCCATCCTTTTCTGAGGTTCCCAGGTGTTTGGCCAAGCTTCCCTGTGCAGAGCCTTGGTCCCCTTGAAAAATGCTCGAGTTTCCCATTGACTTCAATGGGGTTCGTTATTCGAGACGAGCACTCGAGCATCGGGAAAAGTTCGTCTCGAATAACGAGTACCCGAGCATTTTAGTGTTCGCTCATCTCTATCCATGAGTAATTTTCTGCAATTTTTTTTTTATCTTCTGGATGAATTATTGTATTTCTTGCATTCCTATACATGTTCTGTTAGAAGATTCACCATGGTTCTTATTGTAAATCACAAAACATGACAAAAGCTTGAAGCCGATACAGCACACGCTTCCACAGGTGCGCTAGAGCTCCGCTATGCTACGACTAAGGGCATGAATCTTATTGCCTGAAATGCATCAGCTTTGTCTGTGTATGGCGGCTGGTTGTACATATATTTTTAATTATGTTTGAATAAAGATTGAAGACGTTTTTTCTTGAGGCCTTCTACTTTCTGCATGGTTCTTATTACTGGTTTCAATGCAAGAGACTTTATATACAACAATCTCTTTTCATCCAGACTTTTTATTGTGATAGTATAGAAACAATTAGAGCAGCTCTTTTTTTTTATAAGTGATAACATTGTAGTTCATTACTCCCGACCTTCATGGAGTCTAAGCAGGAGCTCAAACAGTTATGTATGTATGTACTGTGTTAGTTTTGTATATAATACTTCACAGTTACTATATGATAGATCAACATCTTGATGATGAATTTGAACAATATACAGGCAGTTGCTGACTCAAGGACACTCAGCATACTGATGACCCCTAGTTACAGACGGACCACTCTAGCTAATGTGACCTCTGGTGAAGCTCTCTGGATTCTTTACTTTAGTCCCAGGCTCCAATGATCAGATGCATGGTGTTTGTAATTAAGTTTTATTGATAATCCTTATTTCCACGACAGCAAAAAGAATTAAAAATCCAATTGTTACTGGGTCAAAAAATAGTTTTGTCTGCAGCTACAATAATAATAATATGGAATTGCTGTTCCAACTTACATACAAATTCAACTTAAGAACACAACTAAAGAACCTATCTTGTACGTAACCTGGAGGCTGCCTGTACTGATATAAACTAAGGCCCCATGGACAGGTGAGCATTCAGCCGGGTGCAGAAGGTAGGAGGGGTAAGTGCTCCTTGCCCCTTCCTTACTCCATGGTAAAATGAGCGTCAGAGCCATAATACAACAAAATATAGGACATGTCCTATATTCTCCCATGCAGCCGCCCAGTTTGGTCACAGTGCAGTGAGACAGTGCCATAGACATCTATGGGGGCCGTGTGCTGTATCAACAGCCTTCATACGTTCATGTGCCTTAGTCTGAAACTTCTTCCACTTCTGAGATTTCATCGCTGGTCCTGGGTCTACAGAAACTCCACATCCTCCAACATTAGGTGGAGCGATTCTGGAACACAAGAGTAGAGATGCAGACAAACCATCAACTGTGTCATTATAAATAGATTATATTAGATTTAATAAATCCTATTTACGCTCTGGACGACCCTTACAGAAAAGGATATTTGAATGCATTTCTATCTTACTCTGTAGTGGAAATTGTGCCCAATATTTGCCCCATTATTCTATAAGTATATCCTGCTTATATTGAGGCAGTTCATAGGAGAACCAACTGAAGCGTCATTGTACACTTCTTTTGTATTTGTATTTTCACATTGTGCTTTCTTTGTTCTGATCTCTTTCTTCTCTTCGCAGCATGGCTAGTTTACACGCTTTTTGAAGTCTTTTAAATTCGTATAGAAAGAAATGTTGATTTTAAATTAAATTCTTCTCATTCTATACAGTAATATACAACATTCCAATCTCCCATTTCCATAAGCCTAATGGACCAGATTTATTAATACTGTCTTAAATTAGGAAGATTTGCAGACTAGATGCAGCTAATGGTGCTGGTGCATAATTTGATAATTTTGTCTAACTTTATGCCCCTACTTACAGTCTGGGGTGTGTTGGTACCTTAGGACAAACATGCATTCTGATTGTGACAGTTTAACCTATAAGATGCAAATAAAGATCAATAGTTGCTAATTAGGCCAGGCCAGATGCTAGATGTAATATGCTGTTAAGGTGAGATTTATCATTAGGCGGCTCCTTGGGACAGTTCTGTGTCTGTCTTTGGAGCTCTGCTGCTCATCAGTTCCACTAAAGTGGCTTTAATATATCTTATTCTTATGCTCTATATGTGTCTGGTACGTCTCTCTCAAAAAGGCGCAAAATGCATCAAAAGTCGTAGCACCAGCTGCAGCATTAATTTTAATCTTAAAGGGGTTTTCCCATCTGGGTATTAACATTCAATTTAATTCATTTGCCATATGTAAACATTTCTTCAATTGGATGTTATTAACCCCTTAAGGACACAGGGTATTTTCGCTCATTTCTCGCTCTCCATCTTCAAAAATCCATAACTTTTCATTTTTCCATGTACAGAGCTGTGTGAGGGCTTATTTTGTGCATTCCAAATTTTACTTTCCTGTGATGTTATTTATTATACCCTGCCATGTAGTGGGAAGCCGGAAAAAATTCCAAAATGGAAAATTTTTTAAAAAAAAACATGCATCACGTTCTTGTGGGCTCAGTTTTTACGACTTTCACTCTGCGCTACAAATAACACCTCTACTTTATTCTTTGGTTCGATCGTGGTGATACCACAGGTTTCATTGTGTTTTAATATATTTTCAAAAATTAAACAAATATGTACAAAAAAGAAAATAATTTTTTTGCCATCTTCTGACGCTAATAACTTTTTCATACTTTGGAGCACGAAGTGTGATATGTAATTTTTTGTGAAATGAGCTGATGTTTTCATTGCTACCATTTTGAGGACTGTGCAACATTTTGATCACTTTTCATTACATTTTTATGTCATGTAAAAAGGTGTAAGAGTCGCCTTTCAGACATTTGGGTACCATTTCCTGTTGGGCATTTTGGGATGCAGCAATACCTAGTAGGGGTCATTTACTAAGGGCCCGATTTGCGTTTTACCAACGTGTTACCCGAATATTTCCGATTTGCACCGATTTTCCCTGTATTGCCGGCATGCACGCGATGGAAATCGGGGGGCTTGGTCGAACGATAACCCGACAGATTCAGAAAAACTGCCGCATTTAAAAAAAAAAAAGTGTCGCGGGACACGCGCTTACCTTCACCAGGTATATGATGGTGCATTCAGGCGGGCCTCGGGGAACTTCAGTGCAGCAGCGACATCTGGTGGACGTCAGAGGTACTGCCTTAGTGAATCGCCAAAAGACCCGAATCAACCGCACAGAATGCGCCGCTGGATCGCGAATGGGCGGGGTAAGTAAATCTGCCCCAATGTGTCTGTGATTTTTACTGTTTATTATGTTTTATATCAGTTCTAGGGAAAGGGGGTGATTTGAACTTTTAATATTTTATTAATTTTTTAAATTTTTGTTTTACAATTTTTTTTTCTTTTTCTTTAACTATTTCTTAGACCCTCCAGGGAACATTAACCCTAGATGGTCCGATCGTTTCTACCATATACTGCAATACTACTCTATTGAAGTATATGGCATTTTTGCACATGATTCATTACAATGAGCCACTGGCTCATTGTAACGAATCCTCAGAAACCATGACCAAGACCCAAGGCTACCATGGCAACCGATCGCCGCCCCCCAATGCCGGTGACACCCGTTAACACCCGTGGTCGGTGCTGCGATGGGTCTTTTCTGTGATCTGCAGCTAAGCCCATCTCTGTATGAAGAGGGCCCAGCCCGTGAGCCTTCTTCATACACCCTTCATAGCTCCGTGGCGGATATATCTGTCACGGAGCGAGAAGGAGTTAAAAAAATGTTCCTGTGTGAAGATAATTTTTCATAAATGTAGCTATGTTATCCCTTAGAAACAAGATAGCTTCCTCGGATATGACCACCCCACATTCTGGCAGAAGTAACCAGACATACAGTATTGAGTCCTGCCTTATTCTTTCCAATACAGTGCTATTCCCGCTGCTTAAAGTGCTTTTCCCAGGAAACAAGTTAGACCCTATCCACAGAATAGGGCTAACTTGCTGATCGGTGGTGGTCTCAGTGGTGAGACCATGAGAACAGGGGGTCCAATTGGGTCCAAGGTATCTCCGTCGGACCCCTTGTAGCAGTGCTCAGAAATCACTGTCAGCTCCAAAGACACGAATGGAGCAGAACGGACATGCACGGCCATCTCGGAGAGCGACCAGTGTTCTGGGGAGGTATCTTGGACCCATCGGACCCCCCCTTCTCGTGATCCCCAACATCAGGTAGTTAGGTCCTATCCTGTGGTTAGGGTCTAACTTGTTTCCTGGGAAACCCCCTATAAAAGCAGATCACTCCTCATAATTTACTTGTTAGCATTCTTTCTCTTGTGCAAATTAAAAAAATATATTAAAAAAAAGAAAAAAATTATGGATTTGCTTTGTTTTATGTGTGCCTCCGTATGAAATTATCAACAAAGTTATAAAGTGTGGGTGCATAGGTGCCATATTAGGAAATCATAAAACACTATACTGTATTATGGTAGCATGCAGGAAGTGCAGGAAGGATATATTGCTCTCTCGTGGGAGATATCACATTACTTTTTCTCTATATGCAGAACGAATGCAGTGTCAAGAAAGTGAATGAAATAAACCAGGGGATATGCTGACAACTCACTGACGTCTGTGTTGTACCCATATTTATAGTGGACATCCTTTCAGGTGCTGCCTTGTAGACCTGATTTATGCCTTCCGTTTCTTATTGTAATTGACCTTTGCCTTTAATTGATGACATATTTTATTGCAAGAAGTGAAAATTTGAAGAATACATCATCTAATTTTTCCGCTGATTGTTCACCACTTACAGTAAGCCTTATTTCAATTATTGCTACATCTGAAATCCCATTGGTGCTGTTACTTTTCCACATCATCTTTCAAGTATTTCTTCAAGCTGGCCGTTTCCAGTTATTGTCTAGTCTTTTTCATTAGGGCTTGTTTTAGCAGAGGTGCCAGATCCTTTCGGAGTTAATGAAAGATGCTTCCTTTGCATTTCTGCTGTAAAACCGTTCTCGTAAATCTGAAGATAAAATAAGTGTTCTGTATTGTGTTTCATTTAGTGTATCCCGGGCCTATATTTTCTCACAATTTGTTTACTAGCAACAAACAAAGATTTTGCTATCATTTTTATATAGTTTGCTGTAATTTGTACTTTGCTTTACAAGGCTTTTTTGGTAACACCGTTTTTATGCAATGTATTATTACTAGCTTTTCCTGATGACGCCTCAATACACCAATTAGAGATAGGCTTAAAGTCAGAAATGTCCTCAAGACAAGAAAAAAATACAATACAGGTCTTTAGCGTCGGATGTTTCTACTGCCCCTGCTCCCTCCCTCTGCCTGTATAATCTAGTAGCAGCAGGAAGTACAGGGGGAGGGGAGACCTGTTCTGAACGGAGGTTCTCTGGTAAGACCCCAAGGGACCCTCAAGGTTCATTTGAATAATTATAAAAGTTGATTTTACAATGAAGGAGGCATGGATAACAAATGTAAGATGATTACAGTCCCAGTGCCCCTGGTGTATCATGATGAATTCTGCTGGTAGATTTCCTTTAATACTATATGAAATGATCAGGTTATGAGTAATTGTGGTAAAGGAGGGAGTAAAGAAAGAAGAGTTACTTTAAAGAGAGTAAATGTGGAAGAGTTAGATCAGGTAACGTGACAGGACTGTTTAAAATTATCTATTTTCAGAACATGTTTGAAAGAGTAAGAGTTGGCTTTTAGAAATTTCTGTCCAGGGGTAGTGCATCCAAACCATTTGGTGCAGCTTGAGGCAAGTCCTGGAAAAGGGAAAAGCAAGGCTTTGAATACAGAGATGTTTAGCTTAGCTCATAGACAGAATAGAGAGACCTTGGGTGGGAAAGCTCATGCACAACAAATATGAACCCATGTTGTTCCAATAGTCCTGGAAATTTGTATATAGTCTCCTAAAACACAGATTCCTCATAAAATGTTTTCAATTTTTTTAATACTCGAAGAGATGTTTCAATACTGTTAACCCTAATCCTAATTTTAACCCTTATGCTATCTATAATAGTAATCTAGATCTTATGCTAACTGTAGCTTCTAATGAAAACAAATGAGCTTTTAATACGAAAAAAAAAATCAGTGTTTTACAGGAAAATAGGGGGTCATATATCAATTTCTATAACAAACCACCCCAACATCACTTTGGGTTGATTTAATTGAGATCCCTCCCCCCCAAAAAAATTCAGCAAATTGGCGAATCAAATCTTGAATGATTTACTTATCTGTAGCATGTAGCATTTTCAACACTTTTCAAAACTGTCTAGTCATGCAAAAAAGTGTTTCGAAAACACGTCATAAACAATAATAAATCTGGTACAAATACATTTTTCCTTAAAGTTCCTACAACATGTACTTGTTATTGATAACAGTTTGTATGAGCAAACGTGTAATTTTTGGTGCTCAATGCAAATTAAATTAGCAACGTGTAAAAATGGTTGGCATTGCGCTTTTAGAATGTGCGGTCTTACCACCTCCCCATCACAGAATGACAGCTCACAAGCTCGCCAAGGGTTATAACGTGAAACATGTTGAAAAAAACACACTATGGTGTAAAATTTTGCAAATTTCTCAAGTACTTTCTAATGAACTGATTCACCCTAATAAAGTTCTGTAATTGACGTCTGTGAACTCCTTCCCGCATAATGCTAACAGAAAATTGAGCTTGACAGATTTCTCTTTTTTTTTCCAACAGCTCAATCCGTGAATCAAATTTAATGCAAGTCAAAAGAGCAGGTGTTACATTGGCTGTTAAACAGATATTAAAGATTTCCCAATCCTGGCACAGTGTGCTTCTTAGTGTGGGTGAATTTCTCTCCGAACATGAACACATGAAAAAGTTAGAAATAAAAATGGATTGTGCCTGGCGATGGAAACATCTTCATTTTTTGGTAGGTTCAAATCCTTTCGCAGTAGGTCAAGTAACAAATTATTCCTTTCTCCGGTGCAGATGGCAGAAAATCTGAAAACACAGATAAATTAGTGGAAGTGGAAATCATATAAATGCAGGGATACTCAGGGAAATGCGTTTCCTAATATTATGTCAGATCAAAGGAAGTGTTCTCAGCACCTCAGTCAATGTAAATTATTGAAAATTCGGGGCTAGGGATTATTTTTGATAATTGGATAATACAGATAACATAGTCAATTTGCCTCTTCTGTATTTTTTTTCCTATCACAGTAAAAGACATAGAATATATTATTTAAAGAGGACCTTACCTCCTTCAATTCTTAGGATCTCTTAAAAGGAATTAATCTATTGATTCTGCTGCTTTTTTCCAAAGCCACCACTATTCCATAGGAATCAATGTAATTATTTTTTACACCCAACATGCTAATTCATCGCTAGCGTTATGTTGTCAGTCCTGGGCTGGAGGAGACTGGGACCATCCAACTAACTTTAGATATCTCAAATAGCTACATGGGTGCCAAACCTAATGAATACAATTGCTAAAGAATGGTGGCAGCTAGAAAAAAAAAAATTAAACTGTATCGGAATCAGTTGAGTGCTGGCTAATGTTGACTTTGACTTGGTGGAAGAGGTTAAAGATCAAGATAGGTTTACTGAATGAGGGTTTAATGACATGGCAGGAAATCGAAACTGAAAAAATTGATAAACAGTTTTGCCATCCATAATTACTCAGACTATTTACAATAAAGGCCAATAAATAATTGCCGACCAGATATCAGGGCTGTCCCCAGGATTAAAACTGTTGCAACAAAGGGGATGAATCTTTTTTCTTATAAAAAAAAGGCTTGGACATTAACTTTTTATGTGGATTCCAACATTACTAACAAAAAAATGTCAGCCACCTACTGACATCAATACCCTTTAAAATACTGTCAAATGAAAAAGGATATCTTGTAGGTAACAGGTTACTGAAATTATTGTTTTTGAAGAGTAACAGATTTACCTGTCTACATGACCCTGATCCAGTGTTGGGGTTGCTTTAAACACCACTGAACACCAGGACTGTGATGAGGCATTTTGGTTCCCTAGGCAGAAACACAAAATTGCACAGTGCCTCCACTTGACTTAAAATTGCATAATACTATTCCAGCCTTTCGGCTTTCTAAGGAGAAAATCTAATTTAAGAAGACACTTGAATAATTTTCAATAAGGCCTACCAAAATTTTATATAGCACACCCAAAAATATTAACATGAAGCAAATATAATGCACACTTAAATATACAGTGTATCTGAAATTAATATGTTGCATTTATAATTATGTAACTGCAATGAATATATCAAAAATGCAGTGAAAATAACGCACACCTAAATATATATCAGCAGTGATTGACCAAACATGAATACATAATATTAATAAATATACTGCACACCAGGGTTGCCATCCGGCAGGCACAGGCATCACTTACTGTTCAAATTATACTGCAGCTGTCCCTTCTACCTCTATGTTGCCTGAACCATCCTAGTTGTCTTTTTGGTGGACTCCACACAGATGGTAATTCTTCTCCAAAAGATACAGATACATGGCAACTTTTAACTCAAGAATTAGCTGCTGCTGTAGCCTCTTTAACAATTCCCCACACTGTGCCCTAAAAATACTACAGTCACTTACACTATAATGTCCCCAGATAACATTTATGTCCTACGCTGTTCTTCTTAGTAACATGTACACCCTAAAAACAGACCACAATGTCCCCCATGGGGATTAAAATTATATAATGTGACCTTTCAATATATTAAAGTATATACTACAGTAGTTCCCCCTCATTAATTCACAGTAAACACACACACATGTTTACAGTTAGAACAGCAACATCCTTATAAATATAGCACATCGCTCACCTTCGAAATGTGGCACAGCAGGTGTGTTTGGAGAGCTTGCATGTAGATTCTATATAAGTAATGTATATATACTCTTCACATGGGATTTGATGGCCTGTTTCAAGATAAATAGATCTAATTACGTGTCTACTACCTTCAAATCATTGGGAATCCAGTAAGTGATAGACTTACTCTAGCCTCCGGTGTCTCTATTGGGGGCTTAATTGTTCCAAAGAATAGACTGATCTTGGTAGGAAAGTGTTAAGGTAAGCCATTTTTAAATTAGGTGATTGGTGTAGTGGTCTATACAGTCCTCCATATCCAAGACTACTTGAAGGTTTTTGTCTTACATGGAGAGCCATATGCTTGACTGTAAACATGAATAAAGTCCAATTCATTTCCTCAAAGTGGTTAAATATGATAGCTTCCCATTTATTAATAGGTAGACCTAAGACCAAACTTGTCCAACACTTCCAGGAAATTCAGCAACTCTATAGAGGCAAAGGCCTTGGTCAAGTCTAGTGTGGCTATGGCCGATCGCAGGTCATCCCAAAATAATAACTTACCAGAACCCTCCATATATTATCAGTTGTACTCTTATCTGGCAAAACTAATTATATGGCAGACACATTCTACTATAGACAACAGAGGTGAGGGGAGTTGCTAATGTTTTGATAAGATTTCAAATTTCAGATTTATAATCAAACATTTCTGATTAAATAAATTGTCAGTGTATGTGGGGTGTGAACCCACTGTGCCCCGAGATCAACATCAGCAAAGGCCAATATCTAAGTGAACCCTTTGTTCTTCAAGTGGAACACCAGCTGCACCTCCAATGAGATAGAATCCACAAGACAACTGGTCCGATAACAAGCGGGCCCTGAGGAGTAGACCACAGGAACAGCAGTGCAGGGCCGGGGAATCCAGGAAACAACACAAAACAGGAAGGGAGGCAGAAGCACCACTTCACGCAGGCAGAAGGTACTTTGACCCTCAGGCACTGAGGAAGAGGGGGGGGGGGTCCAATAAATAACTGCTGCTGGACCAGGAATCCAGGAGTCATTTATCTTTATTTTTCTTCCTGTTTTTCTATCTTTTTTGAGACATTTTTTGGCGCATTGCAATTTTTGGGCCTTTTTGTGGACATTTGTTTTTTCATCAGTAAGACACATTTGTCTTCTATTCCAGATGTACTAAATGTCACAAATGACAATTATCATTTCTAATTGTCTACAATTTGTGTCATTGTTTGGCGCAGGAAAACTTAAAAAATTGAAAAAAGTGACTTGAGACATCTGTGCAACATTTTTGAAACATTTGTAACAAATGTATTAAAAAGAGATCTGAAAAAAATTCTCATTTAACACAAGGAAAAAGTGAGATTGATAAATTACCAAAGAAGAAGACGGTAAAAAGACAAAAAGGCAAAAACTAGCCAAAACAAACAGACATAAGGTAAATGACCCCCATAATGTCATATAGAGTAAAACTACTAGTAGACATTTTCAATCTTTCTATAGAGTTGGCAAATAACGATTGAATGGCCGGATTTTGTTGATAAGTACATTTAAAGCCATGGAGTTGATAGCCCCACAGAAATCTATTAATCCCATAAGTGAAGTATTAAATTTATCTTTTAGCTCCCCCTTCAAGGGCTTACTGACGTTGTCTCCTTGGAGTAAGCGATAAGCTTCTTTGCAGGGAACACAACATCCAGCCACATAATTTCCTCGTGTCAGATGGTGCTAAGTAGGGTTAAAATATTTTGCTGTTGTGTGATTCCTTTAACCCTAAACACAGTTCAAGAAACATATTTGCTGCTAAAAACCAATGGATAAAAAGAATTTTAAATGGAACCATTAAATGAACGTTTTGGTATATGTGATGTCGTCTATGACCGATTATCAATTACATACGTAGAAAGGTAAATATGATATGATAAATACAAAGATATATGGACAATATTGTACTGAAGTACCTTGTCTGTGTATTCTTGTGCTTGTCTATGACCCTCTGTGATTGTATCTTGGGCAATTATGCCACCTATTGGCAATATTTGGCAGTAAAAATCCCATTCCTATGTTCTGCTTTCATCTTTCCTGTAATCATATCGTTATAGGTGAGGAATATGCAAATTCCAGGGTGGGAAAAGGAAATCTGTACCTATAGCAGCATCTTCCTCAACATCAGTATCAAACAGAAGGAACAGAGAAGACATATAGAAAAGAACTTCCTTGTCTCACCATAGGTGGGCACCCTGTGTTACTGACAACTGTTCGCAGTTACTTATTCATTTGTCACCTACCCTTGCCCAAAAAGGACACTTCACATTAGATACGCTTGTGCCTAATACGTGGAAAGTTATACTTTTGGAAACGTTGGTAGCACCCATTTGTGCTTATTTGCTTGCTTTTCATGTTTTTGTTTTTCTTTTAACTTAGAAGACATGGCGTGAAATAATAACCATGCCAGTGATTCATTTCCAATGCAATAGAAACTGTTATGTTCCCTATTCTGCACTGAAGAGAAGCAATGGCATTGAAGCAGCACTGTTGGGCCTCTATTCCTTTTTGAAGAGACCTATGGTTTGGCTATTACCCAACTTCATGCCTCTAGGCTTCATGAAATACAGAAGGATATCCCATATTTAGACATACAGGGTCATTTATTTTAGGATTTTCTCTTTTATCTATCTATCTATATATATCTAGAAGCAAAAAAGTGGCAGCACTCCAAGGAATCGTGGAAAAAAGTGTGAGGTTTATTCCATCTCTAGCAACGTTTCAGCTGTGGATCAGCCTTTGTCAAGCAATGTAACAGGTGTTCAGCAAGTGTTTAAATAGTTACAACACAGTGATGTTTCACATACGCCCCTTAAAGGCAAAGTAATGTTTACAGATCATCAACAAATGTATACAAAGTTAACAATCCCAGTGATAATTAAATCAACATGTGATTATTGTGTTCCTCATCAGATTTTAATACATATAGAGCATACAATGCATGAAAATTCTTACAGTGCATCAAAAAATTTGATATTTAAAAAAAATAAAATTAATGCATGAAATCACCTGTGTGATTCTATCCCCACGTCGCGCAGGACGCGCGCAGCGTCTCCAGTAAGATAATGCGCATGACCGGACTAGGGAAAGGAAACAGTGTAATGTCACTGCGCAAGTCACGCATGCGTGTAGAGGAAAGGTATTGGGCTTTGCTATATTACAAAAGGTAAGAAGAAAAAACTTTCTGGTGCATGTGCGCATTATATCATGTTTAAACAAGCGCCATCTTGAAAGAGGGAAACGATCCCTACACAGCCCCTCTAAGGGAGAAATACTCGGACCAGAATAAAAATGGTCAGAAAGAGGCAAACCACATCACAGAAAATTGGACAAAATGATAAGCTGCTGGGACAAAAAATTTTTGTTGCCCAAATTGAAGTGGTCCACAAATATTGAGGGTCAAAGCATGCCTATGCCGCCTAGATCAGGTGATCAAGGTATCAATATAGGGGTGTACCCCATGGGGGTCGAGTGACACCTTTAGTGTGTCGCACTTCCACATAATGGGGACGACCCACCTCTAGTGGACTATAGGGATGTCCTAGTGACGTGTATGCCTCGAATCAAACTGATACTGTGACGCTTTATATGTAAATTGTAGAGACAACAAAACGTAAAAATGGGCAGTGACAGCCGCTGTTTCCAGACCTCATGGTCCATACAGAAAAACATCAAAGAAAGCAACAGACATATATACAAAAAAATATAAGCGGGGGAATACACACAAAAAAGATGATTTCGGCATTCTTCTTAATCTGTGCGTGCAGTGCTGTTAGAGTGACAATGAGTGATCTGAAAAAAAGAAAAAAAGAATTAATATCATGGTATCCGAAGAACACCAAAACCTAACGGGGAGTAGATGGCAGGTAAGTTAGGGGACATGATGGGCAAGCAGGTGTTTAGAAGATTCCACTGGTCTTGAAATCAACATTCAAGCCATTTGGTTTTAATGTATTTAATCTATGAATCCACTCCAGTTCTCTTCTTTTCAGAAGTTTAGTTCTGTCACCCCCTCGTCTGAGGGGTGGAATCCTGTCAATTAATCTAAACCTGAGTTGGCCTTCCCTATGTTGGCACTCTTTAAAGTGTTTGGGGACCGGGAGATCCTTTCTGCCAATCCTGATCGTATATCTGTGCTGGCTCATACGGATCTTAAAATCTAGAGTGGTTTCTCCTACATACCACAGGTTGCATGGACATTGTAACAAATATATCACAAAGTCAGAATCACAGGTAAGATAATGTTTAATCGAAAAACACTTGTTGGTGATGGGGTGGGTAAAGCTATCCCCCTTCAACATCATTGTGCAGTTGACACATTTTAAACAGGGGAAACTGCCCTTTCTCTGAGGGGCTAAAAATGTTTGTCTTAGTGTCCTGCTTGGGCCAATATCGGCTTTAACCAATCTATCTTTTAAATTAGGAGTCCGGCGATAGGACAGGAGGGGAGGTTTTTTGAATTCTTCTATATCTGGAAAAGCATCGGTCAGGAGGTGCCAATTCTTCAATATAACCTTACTGATTTTATTACTTGTTTCTGTATACGTAGACACAAAGGGGATGCGTTTGTCAGTTCTAGTTCTTCTATGAGGATGTAGCAAGGTGTTTCTATGAAGACTGTGTACTTTGTTTCTCTGTTCTAGAATTAGAGAAGAGGGGTACCCTCTATTGCTGAATTTAAAAGTAAGTTTGTCAAAATTGTCTTCTAAGAATGAGTCATCTGATACTATCCGTCGAATTCTAATGAACTGGCTGTAAGGCAATGATTTGACCATTTTTCTGGGGTGACAACTGCTGTAATTCAATAAATTGTTCCTGTCAGTTGGTTTTGTGTATAAATTAGTGCACATCCTCCCCTCTTTGATGCTCACATCAACGTCCAAGAATTGCACTGTGTTTTTGGACCACACCAAGGTAAATTGTACATCCTTGTCAATGTCATTCAGAAAAGACTGAAATGACAGAAGGGCGTCAGCGGTACCTACCCAAATGAGGAAGATGTCGTCTATGTATCCCCACCATCTCAAGACTTTAGAGAAATGGTGGGACACATAGACGCATCTCTCCTCGCAGTCGCTCATAAAAATATTTGCATATGTGGGGGCTACATTAGCCCCCATTGCCGTCCCCCTCAATTGAACAAAAAAGTTGTCCTGAAACAGGAAATAATTACAGGTTAACACCAGTTCAAGTAAATCAATAATAAATGTGGTAATCTGTTCCGAAAAATCTGATCTATCTAGTTTCCTTTTAACAGCCGCCAAGCCTCTTTCATGGTTTATCGAAGTGTAGAGGCTTACTACGTCAAACGACGCTAAAATGACCTCATTGGTATGTGTCAGATCAACATCCTCCAATTTAGTTAAAAAATCAGAGGTATCTCGTATGTAAGACTTGGTATCGGTGGCAAAAATTCTTAAGATTTTGTCAAGAAAGATATTGATAGTATTAAAGATCGAGCCCATGCCGGAGACAATAGGTCTCCCTGGTGGATTATATAAATCCTTATGGATTTTCGGGAGTAGATATAGGACTGGTATTACGGGGTTGTCTACTGTAAGGTAATTAAATAATGCCTCATCGATAATCCCTGAGTCTCTCGCTTTGTTCAAGATATCGTAAATTCTCCTCTTGAACTCAAATTTAGGGTCTGTATTGACCCTCTTGTAAACCGCTGAGTCATTCAGTTGGCGTTCAGCCTCTTGTAGATACATTTTGGTATCCATGACGACGACCGCACCACCTTTATCTGCTGGTTTGATGGTGAGGTCGCCGTCATGGATAAGGTCCTGTAGGGCCTGCCATTCATGTCTGGTGACATTTGGATGCTGAAACAAAGGAGATCCACCTTGAGTTTGTGTATTTTTTATACCTTGCTTAACACCAGCAATAAACGCTTCAACAGCAGTATGTGTGACAACAGGTAAAAAATTACTCTTAGTGTATAAATCAAAATCCTTCAATTTTAACAAAGATTTACTGGTGACTATGTTACTTACTCGTGGTGGGTCGGGTCTTTCTGCAAACCAGACTTTTAATTTGATAGTCCTGAAAAAATTTTCTAAGTCCATCTCAGTGTTGAACCAGTTAATCGGGGTGGCAGGACAAAAAGATAAGCCTTTATTCAATAATGATGTTTGGGCTGGTGTCAGCACCTTGGATGAAATTCTGAATGACATTGACAAGGATGTACAATTTACCTTGGTGTGGTCCAAAAACACAGTGCAATTCTTGGACGTTGATGTGAGCATCAAAGAGGGGAGGATGTGCACTAATTTATACACAAAACCAACTGACAGGAACAATTTATTGAATTACAGCAGTTGTCACCCCAGAAAAATGGTCAAATCATTGCCTTACAGCCAGTTCATTAGAATTCGACGGATAGTATCAGATGACTCATTCTTAGAAGACAATTTTGACAAACTTACTTTTAAATTCAGCAATAGAGGGTACCCCTCTTCTCTAATTCTAGAACAGAGAAACAAAGTACACAGTCTTCATAGAAACACCTTGCTACATCCTCATAGAAGAACTAGAACTGACAAACGCATCCCCTTTGTGTCTACGTATACAGAAACAAGTAATAAAATCAGTAAGGTTATATTGAAGAATTGGCACCTCCTGACCGATGCTTTTCCAGATATAGAAGAATTCAAAAAACCTCCCCTCCTGTCCTATCGCCGGACTCCTAATTTAAAAGATAGATTGGTTAAAGCCGATATTGGCCCAAGCAGGACACTAAGACAAACATTTTTAGCCCCTCAGAGAAAGGGCAGTTTCCCCTGTTTAAAATGTGTCAACTGCACAATGATGTTGAAGGGGGATAGCTTTACCCACCCCATCACCAACAAGTGTTTTTCGATTAAACATTATCTTACCTGTGATTCTGACTTTGTGATATATTTGTTACAATGTCCATGCAACCTGTGGTATGTAGGAGAAACCACTCTAGATTTTAAGATCCGTATGAGCCAGCACAGATATACGATCAGGATTGGCAGAAAGGATCTCCCGGTCCCCAAACACTTTAAAGAGTGCCAACATAGGGAAGGCCAACTCAGGTTTAGATTAATTGACAGGATTCCACCCCTCAGACGAGGGGGTGACAGAACTAAACTTCTGAAAAGAAGAGAACTGGAGTGGATTCATAGATTAAATACATTAAAACCAAATGGCTTGAATGTTGATTTCAAGACCAGTGGAATCTTCTAAACACCTGCTTGCCCATCATGTCCCCTAACTTACCTGCCATCTACTCCCCGTTAGGTTTTGGTGTTCTTCGGATACCATGATATTAATTCTTTTTTTCTTTTTTTCAGATCACTCATTGTCACTCTAACAGCACTGCACGCACAGATTAAGAAGAATGCCGAAATCATCTTTTTTGTGTGTATTCCCCCGCTTATATTTTTTTGTATATATGTCTGTTGCTTTCTTTGATGTTTTTCTGTATGGACCATGAGGTCTGGAAACAGCGGCTGTCACTGCCCATTTTTACGTTTTGTTGTCTCTACAATTTACATATAAAGCGTCACAGTATCAGTTTGATTCGAGGCATACACGTCACTAGGACATCCCTATAGTCCACTAGAGGTGGGTCGTCCCCATTATGTGGAAGTGCGACACACTAAAGGTGTCACTCGACCCCCATGGGGTACACCCCTATATTGATACCTTGATCACCTGATCTAGGCGGCATAGGCATGCTTTGACCCTCAATATTTGTGGACCACTTCAATTTGGGCAACAAAAATTTTTTGTCCCAGCAGCTTATCATTTTGTCCAATTTTCTGTGATGTGGTTTGCCTCTTTCTGACCATTTTTATTCTGGTCCGAGTATTTCTCCCTTAGAGGGGCTGTGTAGGGATCGTTTCCCTCTTTCAAGATGGCGCTTGTTTAAACATGATATAATGCGCACATGCACCAGAAAGTTTTTTCTTCTTACCTTTTGTAATATAGCAAAGCCCAATACCTTTCCTCTACACGCATGCGTGACTTGCGCAGTGACATTACACTGTTTCCTTTCCTTAGTCCGGTCATGCGCATTATCTTACTGGAGACGCTGCGCGCGTCCTGCGCGACGTGGGGATAGAATCACACAGGTGATTTCATGCATTAATTTTATTTTTTTTAAATATCAAATTTTTTGATGCACTGTAAGAATTTTCATGCATTGTATGCTCTATATGTATTAAAATCTGATGAGGAACACAATAATCACATGTTGATTTAATTATCACTGGGATTGTTAACTTTGTATACATTTGTTGATGATCTGTAAACATTACTTTGCCTTTAACCCCTTAAGGACGCAGCCATTTTACAGCTTAAGGCTCAGCCCGATTTTTTGGATTCTGACTTGCTTCGCTTTATATGGTTATAACTTTTGAACACTGTTACTTATCAAAACGATTCTGAGATTGTTTTTTCCCCACATGTTGTACTTCATTTTAGTGGTAAATTTTGGCAGATAAGTTTTGCGTTTATTTACAAAAAAAAGAAAATATGATAAATTTTTTGAAAAATTTGCCATTTTCGAAATTCAAAATCACCGCGTTTTCAGGCAGATAGATTTACCACCTAAATAAGTTGCTGAATAACATTTCCCATTTGTCTACTTTACATTTTCATAATTTCTGAAATGTCTGGATAATTTATTTTGATGTCACGCGGCTTACAAATAGAATATCGCTTTTCCGGATTTTCAGAATTGACTATTTTGGGGATAAATACAGTTTTGAATGAAATTTTACATATTTAGCATCAAAACCCCCTATATAATCTACCCATTTTCAAATCTGCACCCCTCAAGCTATCAGAAACAGCTTTTACGAAGATTGTTAACCCCTTGAGATCTTCATAGTAATTGAATCAAAATGGAGGTGAAATTTAGAATGGTCATACTGTTCCCTTATACGTTCATTTAGCACTAAAATTTACACATTTCTAAAATATAAAAAGAGAAAACCCACCATACAATTTGTTCTGCAATTTCTCCTGAGTACAAAGACCCCCCACATGTGGCTGTGCCTTGTTTTATGGGCGCACAGCGAGACGCAGAAGGGAAGGAGAGCCCTGCAGCTGCCAGGATTTTAGTTTCCTCATTGGCCCCTTTTGAAGGCTATAAAATTTTCGCTTTTTCGTTATTGGGGCCATGTGACGGCATTTTTTTTGCGGGATGAGATGCTTTTTCCATTGTTACCATTTTGGGGTTGGTATCACCTATTGTTGAAAATTTAGGAACTTTTTTTGAGGGCAGGAGTAGAAAAGCATCAATTCTGTACTGGATTTTTGACTTTTTTTTTTTTGGTGTTCACCGTATAGACTAATAATCATGTTAGCTTTATTCTATGGGTTGATACGATTACGGGGA
Organism: Engystomops pustulosus; assembly: GCF_040894005.1. Lineage (NCBI taxonomy): Eukaryota > Metazoa > Chordata > Amphibia > Anura > Leptodactylidae > Engystomops > Engystomops pustulosus. Next base: position 42,642,185 of record NC_092411.1, on the reverse strand, counting down.
TACCAGACATGAATATATTTTCTTACGTTTTACTAAATTTGTCAAACAAAACCCTAATGTGGGGAAAAATCTATAATTTTTGTATTGCCATCTTCCAAGTGGCATAACTTTGTTACGTTTTTGGCTACGGAGCTGGTTGATGGCTTGTTTTTTGCGGGACATGTTGTACTTTGCACCAGTATCATGTCTAAGTACATATGGTTTTTTGGTCGCATTTTATAGCATTTTTTGTGGGATTGAAAAGGTAAAAATCATAATTTTTGGAGGGTTTATAACAGTTTTTTTTATATGTCTCTTTATATGTTTTGGGGGTTTGGGGCATTTTTAGTGATTTATGACTTTATTTTTTTATTGAATAACTTTTTTTTTTACTTTTTTACTTTTATACCATGGGATATGAACAAGCAATCCTCTGATTGCTTGTTCATGATAATATTCTGCAATACTCATGTATTGCAGAGTATTATCAGTGTCAGCCTATGCACTTGCATAGGCTGGCACTTTGCCAGTAAGATGACGTCACAGACGCCATCTTACTGGCAATTCTTGCTAGTAACTCTGGGGTCCAGATCGGACCCCAGAGTTACTATAGCAACGATCGGCGCCCCCCGAAAACGGTTCGGGGGGGCCGATCGTGGGGGAAAGACACCCCAGATGCTTGTTAGATGCCGCGGTCGCGATGACCGCGGCATCTAAAGGGTTAAGCACCCGCGATCGGAGACAACTCCGATCGCGGGTGTTACACTGGGGTGCCGGCTATTAGTTACAGCCGGCACCCCGTGTTTCCCTATGCCGGTTCGGCTCTGATCCAGAGCCGAGCCGGCATAAGCGCCGTGGCGGATATATCCGCCACTGAGCGCTAAGTCACTGCGCTCCGTGGCGGATATATCCGCCGCGGAGCGTGAAGGGGTTAAGGGGCGTATGTGAAACATCACTGTGTTGTAACTATTTAAACACTTGCTGAACACCTGTTACATTGCTTGACAAAGGCTGATCCACAGCTGAAACGTTGCTAGAGATGGAATAAACCTCACACTTTTTTCCACGATTCCTTGGAGTGCTGCCACTTTTTTGCTTCTATATCTACACTCTTTGGGTAAGAGTATTGGGATAGCACCCGTCTGAACCTTTTTTTCCTGAAGGCTGTGCTGTTTTGCAATTTTTGTTTATTTATATCTATATATATCTATATATATCTATATATATATATATATATATATATATATATATATATATTTTATTTTTTTGCGACTTTTTTGGCACATTTGTATATCTGAGGCTAAATTTGCGACCACTCACCTAGCAAAGTTAGCCAAACTAGAATTTTTCAGTGTTGCGCCTGAAATCCAGATGTGGACACATGAAAAAGTCACAATTTTGGTTTAAATCATGGTTAAAAAATCGCAAATAAACTCCAGTCTAGATCGGGGATAGGAAAATCTTTAGAAGGATTTGCAGAAGAGTTTGTGGCTTTTTTTCAACTTTGTAATAAAAAGTCCCAAAAAACCGCACAGACTCAGATGTCTCAACCTCTAAGATAAATCGAATCAAGTACAAAACCCAAAAAGGCAAAGAAAGACAAGCACCAATTTCCTGACTTAAGCTTCCTGAGCTTGAGAGGCTCATTTTCATACCTCCTGTTGGTAGATGCCCCGTTCCAGGGGGAATACTTCTGTGTGGGATGTGTGAAAATTGCTCATCTGGAAGCCCAGATTCTGGATCTAAATGAGCAAGTTTCAAGGCTGCGGGCAATTGACAATATAGAGCAAAGTTTGCTGCCTCTGGAGCACAAACTCTCTGGGGAAGATGGTTGTGGGGATTAAAGTATGGAGGTGCAGAGTGAGGGGGCAGCTAGCTGGGTAACATGTAGAAGGCAGTGTAGAGGGAATAGTTGCATGGAGTCTAGTCCTGATCTGGTGCACCCCAATAAGTTTGCCAGGCTGGTGGATGAGGGGGATATCAGCTCTGGGGTAGCAATGCTGCAGCAAAATGTGGCCTCTAGAGACCAGGGGAATGTCTGCTCCAGTAAGAATGGTAATGGGAGCACAGGCAAGGTCAGACAGGTGCTGGTAGTGGGAGATTCGATTATTAGGGGAACAGACAGGGAAATCTGTCACAAAGACCGTGCATACCGAACAGTGTGTTGTTTGCCAGGTGATCGGGTTCAACATGTTGTGGATCGGGTTGACAGATTACTGGGAGGAGCTGGTGAGGAACCAGTGGTCATGGTTTACATTAGCACTAATGACAAAGTAAGAGGTAGGTGGAAGGTAATTAAAAATGATTTCAGGGATTTAGGCCATAAGCAAAATAGTACCTGTACCACGTGCCACACCAGAAAGGCAGCGGGAGATCAGGGAGGTAAATAAGTGGCTCAAAAGTTGGTGTAGCAAGGAGGGCTTTGGGTTCATGGAGAACTGGGCTGACTACAAGTATGCATGGCAAATAGACAGTGTAGATAGGGGTCTGGAAAGAGTCCATGGGGGAGGAAGGGGGGCTGGAATGAGATTGGGGAATAAGAACAAAAGGTATAGGGAAAACCATATAAAGTGTATGTACACAAATGCCAGAATCCTCACAAACAAAATGGAGGAATCGGAACTTTTAATGTTGGAGCGGAAATATGATATAGTGGGTATAGGCGAGACATGGCTGTACAGTAGCTATGACTGGGCTGTTACTATAGATGGTTATAGTCTTTTTAGAAATGATCGTATAAATAAAATAGGGGGAGGGGTTTGTTTATATGTAAATTCTTGCCTCAAGCCTGTCCTGCGAGATGACATCGGTGACACAAATGCAAATGTGGAGTCCCTATGGGTTGAGATAAGCGGAGGGAAAAAGAATAATAAAATATTAGTAGGGGTTTGTTATAAGGCTCCAAATATAATGGAGGCAGCAGAGGAAATGCTGATAAGTAAAATGGATGCAGCTTCAAAGCATGGTGAAGTACTTATCATGGGGGACTTCAATTACCCAGATATTGACTGGGGGGCAGAAAGCTGCAGGTCCTTCAAAGGTAGCAGGTTTTTGTCGACAACAAAAGACAATTACCTGTTGAAACTAATCCTGGAGCCAACAAGAGGGGGGCACTGCTGGACCTTATCCTAACCTACAGACCTGATAGGGTTTCAAAATTACAGGTTGGGGGGAACCTGGGTAATAGTGATCATAATATCATTGATTTTGTATTACGCTTTACTAAGAGCGCTAGTGGAGGGGCAACCAACACTGATTTTCAGCAACTACGGGAAGACCTTTTAGGCATAGCCTGGGACAATGTACTCAAAGACAAAATCCCCTCCCCACAAATGGGATTTTTTCTTATATATTCTAAAAAAGTCCTGTGAGAAACACATACCATATGGGAAAAAGTATAAGAGGAACAAGAAAAAGCCAATGTGGCTAACTAGTCTTGTAAGGAAAGCAATAAGCGAGAAAGATAAGGCGTTTAAGGTGCTAAAACGTGAAGGTAGCTATGAGGCATTACAGGATTGAAGAGAGAAAAATAAATCCTGTAAAAAGCAGATAAAGGCCGCAAAAAATAGAGACTGAGAGGAATATTGCCAGGGAGAGCCAAAATAATCCCAAATTATTTTTCAAGTATATAAATGATAAGAAACTAAAAATGGGGAGTGTTAGGAATAACATGGGGGTCATGGTGGAAGGAATTGAGGAAAGGGCCAATCTACTGAATGTCGCCTTCTCGACTGTCTTTACCCAGGGAAATCCCCTGGTGAAAGACACAATGAGGAATAATGTAAATTCTCTTTGGAATATCCACAGTTTAACCCAGGAAGAGGTACAGAGCCACCTCACAACCACCAAGATAGATAAATCACTGGGGCCAGATGGCATAAGCCCCCCGGTTTTTCATGAACTATGTACCGTAATTTGAAGATTCACTGCAGACTGGTTATGTTCCACAGGACTCGCGCATAGCAAATGTGGTACCAATATACAAAATAGGATCAAAAAGCGATCCTGGAAACTACAGACCTGTGAGTCTAAGTTCTGTGGTGGGGAATATATTTGAGGGGTATGTTAGAGATGCTAAGTATCTCACTGTACATACCTTATAACCCAGCGTTAGCATGGGTTTATGAGAAAATGGTCCTTTCAGACTAATCTGATTGGTTTCTACGAGGAAGTAAGTTCCAGACTGAATCTGGGGGACACTGTGTATGTTGTGTATCTGCACTTTTCACATGCATTTGACACCGTGCCGCATAAAAGGTTGGTATATAAAATGAGACTGCTGGGACTAGGGGAAAATCGTGTATTTGTGTAAGTAATTAGCTCAGTGATAGAAAACAGAGGGCGCAACTCTCCAGTAGGGATGAACTCTTTATACCAAGACAACGACGGAGTGAACCTAAACCAGGTATAGTGACAACTTTTCATAACCAATGGCAGGACTTGTATAATATCTTACATAAACATTGGAACATCCTGTTGTCAGAACCAAGATTAAAACATCTGATCTCCAATAAACCAAGTCTAATAGCAAGGAGGGCACATAATTTGAAGGACAAGCTTACCCATAGCCACTTCAAACGGCCCACAATTGCAACCGGCACAGGGTTAAGATTAAGGGGATCTTTCCCATGTGGTGAATGTTCCATTTGTCCCCTCATACAGGTTTCAAGGGACCATTTGACTATCCCTGGTTTCGAGACAATCCCTCTATACCATTATGCCAACTGCAGAACAAAGAATGTGATATACGCATTGATTTGCCCTTGCGAGAAAATTTACGTGGGACAGACGACCCAGGAACTGAGGAAAAGGGTCCAGCAGCACCTCTCCACCATAACCAATGCGGAATCCAGCTTCTCGCAGGGGAAACAACTATCCACGGTTGCCATGCATTTTCGACTCTTTCATGCAGGTAGGACTCGTGGCCTCAGGGTAATTGCTTTGGACGTTGTTCGCCCATCTATACGGGGTGGCAATGTCACATCTGAACTCCTACGTAGGGAGGCCAGATGGATTTACAAACTTGGCAGTAAGGCACCCAAAGGCATTAACGAGGACCTCTTATTTACAGGCTTTTACAAACAGAAATAGGACCATCGTAAATTGGCGGATTCAACATTAAAAGCCTGGTAAATATCTCTGCAATACCCCTGCTTGGCCTCCAACATGCATTCTGCTTGTTTTCCATTCACCGCCTTCTGAATGTTGTCACTGTATTTACTTTTTTTCTTCCTTCTCTTTCTTTTTCCTTTTTATTCACTTTTTAGTTTTTTGGGGCTCCCGCATTTCTTATTTATTTGATCACCCACATGGTGGCACTTCCTGGGATAATTTTATCCCCCTATAGTCAGGTATTTAGATATACCCTTATACACACTCTGCTATCTTGCTTCTAGGGATTCATGCACAATCATTCATTCTTAGTGCACATATACCTTTCCTACACAGGTGTTCATCTCACATGTCCAAAAAAGAAAAAGAGTATTATTTTATGTCATTCTAGGTTTCTTTTTCTCAAAAGGTGAAATTTAAGATCTAATGGCGGTGAATCTTGCATCCGACTTTGTCTTTTCTGAAATCCTAGGACTCCAATATACCCGGCATTTGACATCTCAACAGGGGTATTCCCTCATCTTAAGAACTCCAAACCTCATGCCTTAATTTCCAGACTTTGGCAGCTGGACGACTCAGATATGTATTATACCCATGCCTTTATTGTGTACATTTAGCACTGGCATTACTAATACCAAAAACATTGACCTGATCAACTTGTTCTTATCTTTTGGCGTTTGTGCATGTGTTTGGGGGCACCCACCCGCGGCATTTCTGCAAATAATGCAGATTCACGATTGCAGTACCTATTGACTACTTTATAATTAAGACACGTTTCATATGGAATATCATGGTCACCCTGGCCTAGCAATTGCGCGTCATACCCCTACTTGTCTATAATTTTTAATTTTTTTTTTTTTTTTTTTATTATTCCTTTGCTAATATCTACTAAAAACTGTGCCTCTCCAATATTTTATCATTTGTTTGTAAATAAGATGATTATACTTATCTTAATTTATCTGCATGCGCCGTCTTCTTCATTGGTGGATACTTGATAGGTCGCCGTTTGATGTTCAGATTCACATTATTATTGATTAGCATATAGGCCATTGTTTTACTCTTAGGTTTTCACTATTTTTTTACTTATTTATTTTTTTGATTTATGAATTGTGCTATATACCACTATGCACATCATCATTGGTATGATATTCAACTCTTTTCTACACTATGCAATGACCTCCTGTGGATGCATTTGCTCCTCTAACCGTATTTTGGTGATTTGTGTCACTGTCACTTTTATTTTGTATCTATATGTCTTTAATATATGTGTTTTTCTGATATGCTTACAATAATATCGAGCAATGGATTGTAACTAGATCGTGGTCGTCCTAGTCCATTAACAACATTGTGTCACATAACGCATTCGCCCCATTGTTTCAATGAATTTTGGCGCACGCGCAGTATTTAGCAATTTTTGGCGCATGCGCAGCAATTTTGGCGCATGCGCGCCACTAATGAATTTTTGGCGCACGCGCAGTAAATCCTCTGAGCGCGCTAATTCAGAGGCTTCCTACCGGAAACTAATCAGGCGCCATACCTGACTACACAGGTTAGAGGGTGACCGCGGGTGGGCTAATCCCCCAACACATGCACATAAAAACGCCAGTCTAACTCCCTGTCCACACTTCCCCTGATGAAGTCACCGTGAGTGACGGAACGCGTGGGGTGGACACGCTCATTCCCTGGTTGCCTGGGTTCCTTTGCTCCCCTTTGTACAGCTATGCTGACTTCAGGTTTTTGCATTTAGGATGGTCTATGTGGTTATTATGCCCTGGCTATGTTGAGCATATATTGTCTGTACTTATATCGATTATTCTGACTATAACATTATTGTTTACCTACATGCACTTTATTGCATCATATGAATTGGGTATGTTTATCCTCACCTCATTTCTGTGTGTACTTGAGCAGTAACCCTCATGACTATTGGAACCAGGGATGGTTGTTGGTGAGTTTATCACACTCACCACATCGAGTTCTTTGGTGTAGTGACTACACCTTTTTAATTGTTTTTATATTGTATGTCTGGTCTTTGTTGTTTGTAAATTAATAAAGTAATTTTGTAATTTATTTTTGGGTTGTTATGGCACATCTTTTCTTGTGAGTTTACATGTCTGTACGGTGCCCATATACCCACTATTGGTAATTGATTGTGCGGTACCCCCTATCTCCCTGGATTTATAGAAAACAGAGGGTCATCATTAATGGCATATTCTCAGATTGGGTTGACGTTACCAGTGGAGTGCCACAGGGGTCAGTATTGGGGCAACTTCTTTTTAATATTTTTATTAATGACCTTGTAGTCGGTTTACACAGTCAAGTTTCAATATTTGCAGATGATACTAAGCCGTGTAAAGTAATAAATACTAAGGTCGATAGTTTAGCATTACAGAGGGATTTGTGGAAGCTTGAGGAGTGGGCAGAGAAATGCTTGATGTGGTTTAATGTAGATAAAGGTAAAGTTATGCACTTTGGCCATGGAAACAAAAAGTATAATTATGTTCTAAACAGTCAATTACTTGTTAAAACTGGAGCTGAAAAGGACTTGGGGGTATTGGTGGATGGTTAACTTAATTTTAATGACCAGAGCCAGGCGGCTGCTGCTAAAGCAAATAAAATTATGGGATGTATCAAGAGAGGAAATTATTCTCATGATAAAGACATAGGGGCATATTTATCAGGACCTCTGCACCACACCAGTGGCTCAGAGGCCCTGAAATAATCGCAAATGCTAGCTTATTGCCAGTGGGACGTGAAGGAGCGTGAAGGGGGTACGCGGCCGGCCGAGCGGAGGTTTTTTACTGTAAGAGCAGTTAGACTATGAAACTCACTGCCGCAGGAGGCTGATATGGCGGACTCTATGTACATGTTTAAGAGAGGTCTGGATGTCTTTCTGGAGAGAAAAAATATCACTGGTTATAGGGATAAAACATTCATTTAATTCTTAAAGGTTGGACTTGATGGACTTGTGTCTTTTTCCTGCCTTATGTACTATGATACTATAAAATGTTACTTGTTTCCTCATCTTTTGTGAATTGTTTCAGGTTTTTCTAGTCTCACAAAATGTAAAAAAAAAATTATAGCTTCTTTTTTTTCCCCACAACAAGCAATGTGTCCAGTGATTTTAACTGTACTATCAAAGAACCCATGAGAACCACATGTATTGTCCATTCCAACTATACATATTCAACGAGTAGGCAGACAATGTGAAATATATGACCGTGTTCTTTCAAGAGAAGAAATGTGCACCAAAACTAAAGTGGCATTCAATATATCAAAATGACTAAAAGTCAAATTTAGTAGAGTTGTCATTGTAGTGTTTGTTATGTTCTTTTATGTGCTATGTCTGACGACTAAATCATAAAGTAACAGCGTTTGTGGGCGTGTTACACGACTACTCTGTTAAAAAGAAGCTTTTAAAGAATTGTCTTTAGAACTGTCAAGCAGGGGATTACAAAAGAAGATTTTTGTACTTTAACTTTCCTATGGAACCATTTTACAGAAAATAAACTGTTACTATTTATTCCTATAAATGTACAAAAACCGCAATCTGTCAGCTTAGTCAGGTAAAAAGTTGTAGGCTCAAACATTTGTGCTTTATGTGTGCAGTAAACTTTTTTCATAAAAGTTTTGCTGCTCTTAAAAATATTGGAAATAAGTGAATGAATAACATTTTTGAAAGCTGTTTTTTTTATCATTTGAGACATGCAAAGCCAATCATAAAAAACACACTCAAATCTATTTAAACCACTGTACAAAACACTCTGTCGGAGGTGAGGGGGAATTATTTAACCTTAGTCTAGAAATGTTCACCGATTTTTTTTTTTTTTTTTTTTTTTTTTTTTTTTTTACAATGGTGGGGGGAGGGGTTTGTTTGATTTTTCTTAGAGGATGATAGATCAGTCATCTGAATCTTTTGGGTTTTTTTTGCTTTTTTTTCAAGTCCCATAAAACTTGAAAATTCTTCTGTGACCCCTTCTAATCTTTTTCCTACATCTACTCAGGAAGGGATTTTACGTTTTTGGGGCGCAGAATTGTTGCGAATCATTTATAATGAGTTTGCACCAGAAAGAACAGATGTTTCCAACTATCCCGACACCTGCAGGTTTTTTTGGCACAAGTGGGTGTGGCCTAACATTTTCACATTATCCTCCACATTTATTTAGGCACAAATTTAGGCACACAATTGACCAGGATAGACCATCGGGCTGTGCTTTGTGGAGACTGATCTCCGATGCTGACAGTCGTCCCTTCGGCACAATTAGTAAATTGTGTATTTTTTCCAGCGATTGAGCTGGAACTCTTTTATAGATTCACATCTGTATTCTAATGTTATATTAGTTGCAACATTAAAAAATCCCTGTCTGACCAAAGTTTTGTAAAGTCACAAATTTGTGCTCAAATTTTCAAAATTTTCAAGAACAGAAAAAATAGTTAAAAATTAAGATAAATGACCCCCCTCTGTGTTTACTCAAATTTGGTAGTACATTTACTGCAATTTTATGGGTAGCCAATTAGCCTATTTGTAAGTTTTTTTAGAATGTGGACAGAGTAGTCAGTGGTTGTATGAGTGGGGGAAAGTTGGAAAGAAATGGAGCTTCCACACAAGGTTAGTGGAGTAACAATGCTACTGCCTGTGGGGGGAGAATAAGAGAGTCTACAATTCTGCTACCAAGGAGGAAAGTGCTAAGACTTCACTTTGGTACAGCATTTATGTGGTACAGCAATTTTATGCAACAATGTATATATGAAGGTATTTTGTACATCTCTGCAATACTTGGTGTTTCTTTGTGCAACACTGTATACTTGTATAGCATAAAATACCCTCCAAAGTACCACAACACAGAACAAAACACTCTCATTATTGCCCATTGATTTAGGATTTGTAGTTCATAAAAATACACATATTTAATAAAAGCATACATGTCATGAGATGTGACAAGTCATGGGACAAATGAGGTTTATCACAGTGTAAAGCAAAAGTAATTGCATGTATCACAGGCATAGAAGTAGTGATAAATCTCCCCCATAATCATTATATGATGGAAAGTTATACTACCAGTGTGCCCCTGGTCTGGGGCACAATTTGGAAGCAATTAAAGGGGTTGGACACTTTATTTTACATTTTTGTAATGTGTGCAAGTGTGGGAGGTAGGATATTAGATATGGTTTCTGCACTACTTTTGTAAAATGTGAAATGAAGCCTTAGAGCTCATAGCTACTTTTTTACATCATCAAGTATCTGTCCATGACCAATCTACCTTCCAGGACCTTAAGCTTGTATTCATAAATGCTGTTATAAGGTCCTGGAAGGTAGATTGGTCATGGACATTTAGTATCACATGATCCTCCATCTGTGGCCATTTAATGGATAAGAATGGCAACTTCTCGAACATATAAATAGCAAAGGCGTTTCTCAACCATAAGGTCTTACTTTGCATTTTGCAAAAGCAGGGCAAAACATTGAATAGATATATATGTGTAACTTACCAAATATCCACTTCCACACATTATTATGAGACTTGAAGCAGAGTTGCCAAACCAATCATCTGATGCCAGTGATATTGATAAAGTTCTTAATGACACCACTGCCAAATGTCTTTAGAACTTTTTGATATGATGGTTTGATATGTTTTTTTCTACTTTACTTTGGTGCTTTCTTAGATCAACATGAGCAGATTTCACAGTTTTGTTTCCACTATTCTGATACAGATACAGCGCTTAGTAGAAAAGAATTACATTTATTGCCATTTAAAGCCAGCCTTAGTTGTCTTCTTTTTCAGTGGTGTCATAAATTTGAAACATGAGTCAAACAATCGTCAGGTCTGAGTTTGGAGATGTTCTGGAGAGGACTTCAACCCAGCCTTTGCTATGGAATAACCCACTGCCTCAACTTCTGATGTGATGATATGAGGAGCCCATCTCATGTGACCCCTTTATGTAATATGATGAAAACAGCTCAGTTCGATGCACAAGTTCGATGCAAAAGTTTTGTCTCTCATCACTTCTAACTGGAATTTTTCAGCAGAAAAAATGCTTAGACCCAAGAGCAGTAATATTCTTCCGTGTTGCCAGATTTATTGGCAATCAAGCATTTATGGGACCAATTGGAATGCCTTGTGTGTTGATCCAAAATCAAAGTTGCAATTTAAAGTAATTGTGATCAAAGTTATTCAGACTTTTTTTTATGAATGAATGTATATGCTTTAAAACTACAGTGAGAGTTGTAAAGTCATAATGTGCAAGATGAAGAAGAAATCATTACAATCTGAGAAGTCACCAGTAGAGTTGAGCAGACCCAAACCGCAAAGTCAGAAGTTTAGGTTCAGTTTGGCCTACCACAACCCACCATCACCATTTGAAACACCTGCAATTGATGTTGGCTAAGCCAATCTCATCTGCAATCAGACTTTTTTGGGCCCATTCATCAATAGTTACCAGTTATTTGACAGATATATGGAAACTACACCACTTCTCCTGACCTATGTGTTATAGGAATTTTTTGCATTAGGCATGAGCATTATAACAGTTACAGAGCATCTAAGCATAGACCTGTGTGTTGAGAAGTTGCTACCACAATGTATGTTTTAAAACCCTTATTTAATGAGTAATAAGGGTATTTACACAAACATAGTACAAACTGACCCTCTAAATGTTGCATATTCTGTGATTATTTCCGTACAATATTATATTCTCATGTAAAGTCTACAGTGTGGTTGTAATTTGCAAAGCATGCCTTAAGACGATGTATCTGAAATCTTGATATATTGTAAGTCTAAGAGTCTAAGAGTTTTTTTTAATATTTTACCATACATCCAACCACCTTATGTGGACATAACATGGTGTCTTTTATCTGGTACCATATTTTATTAAATTTTATTAAAAATATTACGCTATTTTACATTTTGATCTTTACAGCTGTTGGTTTTCTCATTTTTTAATTCTCAGTTGGTAATGTGCGAAAGTTGAAGTTTTGAGTGAGAGAAATGCAGATGAGAAATGTGGCATTTCATTTCATAAGGTTTGGAATAAGGCTTTAAAACAGTGTAATGAGGTACCATCAACCAAAATATTAGTTCCCTCTGTCACCTCTGTACTTCCTCTGCAAACTGAAAAGAAAATGTTAACTTTCCGGCACCTTCCCTTGTGTGTGTGTCATGTTCCTAAAAATGGATGCTTAGGATTATGTCAAAACTATACTTTAAAGCCAGGCTTCTCATAATTCATATATTTCCAGAATATTCTGGGAATATCTTTTCATTGGGAGGCCCCTGGCATAGTAATTAAATATGTCCTCAACACTACACCTTGATAAAGGTGTAGCCACACCCCTCTCATGTGGCAAAGAGGGGGGATTAGGTAGAGATTTCAAAAGAGCATGTCAGCATCTACTCTTTGTCATTCTTTGGGGGATGCCAGTCACTGGACAGGTTGGACAAAGGTTCTTCTGCCAAAACCCAACGGCCAGATTAATCTGCTATTTCCGTAGTAAGGTTATTCATTTTATTTTCTTTTGATGTTACAAATGTTTGCCACAACTGCATGTTTTTCTATCTGCACTGCGTTTGTGTATTATATTTTTAAACTTAATAAGTCTCTGCTTGTAGCCTTAAAGAAGTTAAGTGTCAAAGAGATAGCATTACCGATATCAATTGAAAAATCATCTTATGATTAAATGGGGTTCCAAATTGTTGAGTGATTTCTGTAATGAGTGAAATATAAGTGGTGGCAGTGATGTGAGTGCTGGGCCAGAGAGGATAAAATTTAGAGTAAAGGAACCAACTTGCCTAGGTGGGCAGGGCTTTATGTGCTAAATTTGAGGCTGTCTAGCATAGGTGCTCCTGTGATGTAACTTGGGAGTGGTAGGTTTATCACAGGTGGTAATTTCAGGATTGTTATTATTTAATATTTATGTTTTTAGAGATGGGCGAACAAAGTGGAATTCATTTTGAATTTCAGGAAAACTATGGTTCTGCATGAATCTGAAGTTTACGGTGGTTCCTAGGAAGGATTCTTTTTTCCCTCCTTTTAGTAGCAAAATGGCTGCAAGCACAATGTGTTACATGGGGCAGAGGACTCTGGTAAAAAGATCCACATTTGCTGCACATTGTGCAAATCTGTGTCCTACCATGTTGCTGCTACCTCCAGAATTTGTCATTGTGCCACACTGTGGCCTACCATGTTGCTACCAGCTCAGAATTTGTCATTGTGCCACTCTCTGGAATCATCTGATGTCAGTGTAAAAAGAGTGCACTCTTTGATGTTACAGTGGGATCATGGCCCTCAGCTCGGTCCTTTCGAGCTGGCACATACGTTACCTTGTCAGGCTCCATTCCTGCTTCACTTATTTGGTGAAGTTTGCCCCTGTAGGTTCCCATGGAATTGAAGAGTGAAGCGCTTCTAAGAACGGCGGCTGTCATGTGCGTGTCATACTAAAACACATTGTTTGAAGACCAAACTATGCTCCCTATACATATCTGAGCATGGCACAACGTTCTACAACACCTTACAGGCTCTATGCCGGCAGAAAATACCTGTTTTTTAACGTGATTTACCACGATTCGATTCGGTCACCTGTCCCCGTTCCTCTTCCGGCTCCTGGGGCTATGTGAGTGTATCTCCGACTTCTAGGGCACACTCATCATCTCGGGAAGATTTAAAGGGGCAACGCATCGCTAATTGGTGCTTGCCATTTCCAGGAAATATTTAAAAGCCGGTCTCTCCAGCATTCCCTGCTGGATCTTTGTGCTCATGCCATTGAAAAAGCTTCTCTCCCTGCCTAGTGCTTGTGTTTGGATTTTCCGTTGTGACCCCGGTTCTGTATTTGACTTTGATCCTGTTCGGCCTGCCCTGATCTTCTGTACTGTTACTGAGGTTGATTCTATGGTGCCTGTCTCAACCTCCTGCCTGTTCCCGACCATGAACCTGCCTTCAGTTTCTGTACCCCTATTATGTTAAGCTTCTTTGACACTGCTCCCAAGATCTGCTGTGTAAGCACAGTGCAGGGTAAAGAATTTGATAATTGCAGCTACCACCATATTAATGGTATTACTAGTGAATAGAATTATTCATGATGATGGGAGACTCTAACGGTGATCCCCCCACCTATTCTATGTTATTTTCTGATACTTATATATTATTACTTTAAAATATATACCATTGATTTAAAGGGTTGTAAATAGCTAATGAGGTAGATCCAAGATGGATGTATATGTCCTCCCACACTTTGTGCCCGTAGCCTCCAGTACATTATAACCGTATTACCATCAGACTTAATGATGTTAATAAATTGCCATCATTATGTAAAATCCTAAAAAAAGAAGCATTGAGAAGCAATAATTAGTGGATTGTGATGGATTGTATACTTCTACACTGCAAGAAATTGAATATCCCAGTCATATCAGTAGCTCGTACCATCCCTTTTCTCTTTAGCCCCAGCTAAAGCTTTATCTTTTTGTGAAGATATAAAACAAAGCCTTAGTTCTGTAAATGTCTTGCTCTTTTGATTCTTCCCAACTTCAGAGATGAATCATTCTGCATGATAACTGCAGAAGTCATGTAAAAAATGTAATTTTATTAATGAAGGACAAAATTCTCCAGCCATGATCCTGCCATATTTGCTTGTATTCTCAATGGATGATTCAGGGGAAGACAGTGAAATCCAATTGTTAGTGAAGGGATGGCATCACAGGGATCATATGTGAAAGTCATGTAATTAAAGTTAGAAAGTAGAAATAAACTCACTTATTAAATGCTGGCTGTGAAAGGAGATTTTAAGTAGTTTAAAGTAACAGCTCAAGGGAGTATAGGTTTGCAGGACTTCAGAAAAAAAATTGCTATTTTGGATGGTTGGTGTTCCTATAGCAGAAGTTTCCATAATCTCTGTAGCACCTGATAATTGTCCAAGCCATTCCTGCTGTGACAATAATTAATTACTAGAATTTGGGTCTTAAGCCTCGGCACCTGTTTTTGATTTCTCTATCAATGCTTGAAAAGAACAGTAACACACATGCCTCGAACCAAAGACCCATGAGAAACCACATAATCCAAGGGAGGACCAGTGATTTCTGTATACTGGCCGTTCCCTACTTAAGAACACCAGACTTACAGACGACCCCTAGTTACAAACGGACCTGTGGATGTTGGTAATTTACTGTACTTTGACCTTAGGCTTAAATAAACAAATAACAGTTATCACAGGTGTCTACAAATAAGCTTTAATCCTGGTTCTTATGACAACCCAACATTTTTAAAATCCAATTGTCACAGAGGCCAGAAAAAATTTGTCTGGAGTTACTATTATAAAATATACAGTCCCGACTTACATACAAATTCAACTTAAGAACATATCTACAGAACCTATCATGTATGTAACCCGGGGACTGCCTGTATTGCAGGCTCCGATTGACGTACTATTTGTATGTGCCATGTTATAACCAATGAAAACTTGGATTTGACAATGGAAGGGGCGTGCAAGGTTCATTGATTAACAGGCCAGTGAAAAGAGAGCCCAGGTCACATGTTGTCGCAGTCCTAAATTGACTGGGAGGCAAAGGCAGCAGCTCCACAAGGTATGAGGTCACACGTGTCCTCATGTTATGTTGCTGCACTTTCATGAGGATATTTTTAATACATGCATTACATAAAGATAACAATAAACATTTCTTTTATATATTGAGGTATTGGAGACTCTACTCACAACAGGGTACAAAGATATGTTAGATGTAGTGTGTATTATGGAAGCAGTTCCTGACATATACAGATGTTCATAGATCCAGGCACCGTGACTGTGGTAATCTTCTTATATTTATATTATGCTAATGAACCCAAAGGGCTATGGGGGCATTACCAGAGCTCCTTAGTACTGCACATTTACAAGCTGTTGCAATGAGCAGAATATGTCTCCAACTCTACCTGCTCTCTCCTCCATCTCTGCCTATGTAATCTAGCAGCAGTAGGAAGTGCAGTGGGAGGGAGGTACCTGCTCTGCTCATTGTAACAGTCTGCGAAGCTACAGCACGGAGGTGCACTGGAAATACAAAACGGAGCACTTGAGAATCATAAGCCTAATCTTAAAGGGGAATTACCACCAAGACAAGTTTCTTAAATGTACTCAGGATAACAAAATAACACATTCTAATATTCATTGTTATTAACAAGAAATAAGCATTTCACAGATATAATTCTAATCTGTCTTTATCAGTCCTGGTGTATACAGTTCTCTCTAGACATCACCCTGTAATATCAGACTTAGGGTCGGGAAGCCATCTTGGATTTCTTGGTGACGGCCGTGGAGCTGAGTTTCTCTTTCTCTGCTCCCTGCACTCTAGCCTGTCCCCTGCAGTCAAGGACAGAGCTCACTCACTGATTCACGTTTATACACAGACAATCAGTGAGCATGGAGAGAGCTACACACTACAGACAGATAAGTTCTTTATCTGGGGAGGAAGGCACAGCAGATCTGGTGTGTTTTGGAAAAGCAGAGATGTAGCAGAGCTGACTGTCATTGTGTGTAATAGGCATCTCATGGATCTCATCATCTCTGATCTGTCTCATCTCTCTCTTTCTGTGTCAGATGCTAGTACAATGTTCAGAAGCTAAATGAAAGTGTATATAAACCTTGTACCCTGATAATCTAATTACATTGTCAGCACACGGCATCTCATAGCACTAGAAGGATCATGAAGTGTCTGCTTAGAGAGTCCCCATCCACACTCTGGAATCTTGCACCAACCATCACTCAGGGATAGGAGCTAAAACAGCAATAAACTATGAGTAAGTGCCCCTGGTTTATCACAATGCCTTTTGATGCAAATTTTTGTATATGATTGCACTTGATGAACTTACATGTTTTTCTAACCTTATTTACTATGATACTATGACATGTTGTTTCACATTCTGCCAATTGCTAGGGGTTACAGTCGCCGGATACCAGTGATCATACATTTATAAATCTCTTTATTGATAACACGTTTCCATTGTATTAGTACATGTTTTCTATGTGAATTTCATGTTTGAGAGAATAATGTTTGGCACTTATCATGGTTCTGGTTCACACCTACACGCCACACACTGTAACATCTTTATTAACCTCTTCACACCTACCACCAACCAACATTATTTTTAGCTTTATCTTTAAGTGGTAGGGTCACTATAACTTCATGTTGACTAATTAGAAAGCAGATGGAACCAATCTCATCCAAGCACCATGTGTTCCCTAGCAGATGTATGGATTGTAGGTAGAGTACACTTTATTTTTACCTTAAATATATAGGGAACTACTGAAAATGATTATAAGAATATTCTTCGCACCTTGTCTAAGTATTTCAAAATATTCTAGTAGAAGTAGAAGTTAAGTAGAAAAAAGAAGATAAAATAATAATAATCCTAATTATCAGACGAGCACGGAGGATGTGTTGTGACTCGTAATAAGAGGCAAGTTGCGCCCGGTTCTGTTGAATATGCTGAATGGTAGTTAATTAATACAAATAGCTGAGGCTGGAAATGCGATGACAAGAAAATGTGTCCTTTTGTTGCCGCCAAATATTGGCTGCACTTCTGCCAGACTGACGTTCAGGCTGCTGGAAATTTTTTCTTTAACATCAGCAAATCTTTTTGTACAGTACATCATGGCACAGAGAGAGCGGAAGCGCACACACGCTATTATCTGGAAGAGCTGTTTTTTTTCTCCAAAGCCCATCTTTTTCTGTTATGATGATTCTTTGGCTGATAGTCTGAAAAATACGTTGACATAACTCTCGATGATCTGTGTGTCTGTATCTCCAGAACATTGTTCTCATCTTTCGGAGAAACAAATGTTTTGTTGACGTTTGGTTTTTCGGCTGCGGCAGTACGTTAGGAGATGAGAAAGAGGAAGAAATTGCTTGGTTATAGAATACTGAAACTTCTTACAATTACTGATTTCATTTACAAAAATTCAAAATTTACAAAAACTGGCTTCATTTACTGTTTTGTGAATTCCAAGTTTCTTTGTGAGATGCATATAGCGTACATATTCAGAAAGGTTTGTATATGAACAACACAGGGGCACAAACTATTAGCATTTTCTTTATTCAGGAATGACCAGTTTACAGAATAACATTATCAAACATCATTTTTTTAATATAAAACCAAACAAAGATAAAGAAAAACTTTTGGCACTTATGATGGTATGATGGGGAGCTCTAAAGCAGTGGCCCCAACTTGGGACCGGTTGCAAGCTAGAATTTTTTCTGCCTGAAGTCAGTGTTCATAGACCATACCCTTGCTCTTAGTACCTAACTACACCCCCTAGTGTGTGTCCATAAAGTTCAATGCCCCCCTTAAAGCTTACCACATTGAGCCCATAATGCCCTCTCTCCCTGACACCCTACTATGTATAATGCCCCCTTTTGTGTTTTCTCCTTTAAAATGCCATCTTTTCTCAAGCATTGTAATGTATCTTTTACTTTTTAGTCCTTCAAGTTATATCGACCCTACATGTTCCCCTTTTATGTTACACTTAACCTTCTTCTTTACTTTTTGTTGGGGAAGATCAGAAACTTACCTTGTATTTGCAGTACCTGCTGTTGATTTTTTTATCTTCTCTACTTATGACTTGATGTCTGTATGCCCCTGTCTGACAACAACAGCAAAGGCTTGCGTGATTGCGACCCTCTACAAAGCCTGATCTTGAGCCAAGGTCCAGAGGTTGGGGACATAAGCTATAAAACATTCACTATTTTCTCATTGGGTTAGACTGCGATATATTGTTTGCACATGGAGCCTTGTCAAGGGAAATGTGTATATATCATATTCCATGGAAAAAACAGTCAGGTCAAGCTCATTTAAAGGATAAGCATCTAACTTTATTAAAATGTTTTCATAAAAAAAATACATAAGGGGAAATAAATTATTTACAAATATGATGTTGTTAGGTTCTTCTTCTTTCACTCATTCCTGAGGTGTGGTATTTGGCTGGTGTTATTTATGAAACAAGTACAAGTACAATTGCTACATCTTGTGCAAAGAATTAGGGAAATCCATGTTATTGTTTGCATATTGAATGTAAAAATGGAGTCATACTTTGCAATCTGGGCATTCAATGTCCTCAATTTACCTCATTGTTGTCTTGGACACTACTTTTTTTTTTTTGAGTATGACAACTAACAAATGAAAAAAATTCCCGTTCTCCGTATTATTAAGGGCAAACCTTAGCAACCAAAGCTAAACCAGATGAATGCTATTATTAGAGGTTTATTTTGTTCATGGGTGTTTTCATTTCCTTTATTGCTCTATTTGAAGGAAATGGAATGCTAACTATTCATCAAACATAAAAGAGGCTTTGCTAACTATACCAAAATAAATCTCCCCATGCAACTCAATAGCCTGAAATTTAATGGTATGTTCTTCAAGTAAATATTTAGGCAATGTAAGTAAAATTAAACAGTTGAACCTCTTATTAAAGAAAATCAACCCGTAACGATCTTTTAATTTACAGGCATTTTTGTAGGTTAAGTGCCGTCATTTCCGCAACTAAGTGCAGATTGTCCGTATCCCAATAGCTTTGTGTTTTAACTAAGTGAAAAAAGTGAACAGCATTCCACAAATACATATAGCTGTGAAAAAGGTTTAGAAAAAGAAATGTACCCAACCAATTAAGGCCAAAACTTCTTGTTACTACCTGTAAGAATTCACCACTTCACTATACCGTACACATGGGAAAGATTTGCACAATTTTTTGGCTCAGGCAACAGTGGGAAAATAGTGTCCCTTGCCAATAACAGCATCACTTTAGATCTGACACCACAATATCAAGTCTAATATTTTAGGAGGAAGGCCAATATTTCATTCACTAGGACAAATAAGAAGTGCATAAGAAGTGGACCAAATTTATCCATATATTATGTCCATGCTTAAGAAAATTAAAGGGAACCTGTCATCACAAAGTGATGACAGGTTCCAAAAGGGCATGTAATGCTCAATATAAATCCTGTTTTAGCTAGTCATTGAATCATTTTACTTTTTTACAATCCTTTAGCTTGTCCACATGCTGCCTCGCAGAACCCTGTGCTGAGTCCCAGGGACAAGGAGGGCACTAACGGTCCTCTGTAGGGGGAAGAAGTAGGAAAGGATGTGGGAGGGGTTGGATTGAAGAGGGGGGAAAGATTTGAAATGCCCCCGGGGACTCAAAGCAGGATTCTGGCCAGGTAAGATAAACTAGAAGATTGTAACCAAGTAAAACGCTTAATGGACAAATCAAAACAGGATTGTAGTTTATTATATGAAGCTTTATAGGAACATAGGTCACAGTATTAGCACAAAAGTCCTGACTTTTAAATCAACCCGGGATTGTTCCATTGGTGTATAGTATCTTCTCACCATTGCTTCAGGTTCATCACACAAATTAAAAAATACTTAATTAAGAATTTTCCATCCATTTTTGATCCCAATGATCTATCCTCCACTGAGCTTCAACCTCTATTCCCTTAAAGTAAATTTACCATCTTAATCAAGCATGATGAACCAGAGGCATTGGCCCACATTTACTAAAATCTGTGCAAATAGCACTCTGTGCAGTTCGCCCATATAAAGTGCAGGGGACTCCAGATTCAGGATTTCTGGCACATGTTCTTCATGAATCTGTTGCCCTCTGCATTGCCCCAAAAGAGTGCACCACTTTTTTAATGCATATTTAACATGCGGCGTGCAACACATTTCTGACAGATATTGGTAAATGTGGTACATGGTCCGTCTGTGCACCGGAATGCCCATTTCAGTGCAGAAATGTGAGTCGCAGTGCAGCCGTACCACAAAATGGATGCATATCACACAAATGTGGAGCATGCACTTCTTAAATACCTGTGCAAGCAGTTTGCACCTAAAAGACCTTTGGAAATTATGTTAATAAGCCTTACAGGCTCTGGCGGTCTTACCAGACCGCCTCAATGCTCAGCACAGTGTAACAGCCTTTAGCATGGATGGTTCTGGTAACTCTTTGCAGAACTGTTCTTGCTGTTTTTCATAATTTTAGTGGATGATTTTATAAGGAGAGAGTCCATGGATAACAAATACAAGAATATCACTGCAGTCACAGTGCCGGGATCTATGACTAAGTGCCCCTGGTTTATCCTGCTTGATTTTGATGGTAGATTGAGAAACTTTGCAGCAGTACCTTAGTATACTGTAGCTGCCACAAACACAGTCAATTGCCTGAACCCTGGTCTCCTGTATATTTCTCCACACTGTTAGTTCCCTTGAGCAGCTGACTGGTGTGGGGTCATGGTGTCAGACCCATCAATCTTATACTAGCAATTTTCATGAAAGAAAAAAAACTTAATTTGACTCTAATATTTCCAGTATGTATCTGAAAATTCTAATGCTAAGCTAAAGGGGGCAATGGCTTATGAGAATTGAAGCTAAATAATTTGTAACTATCTTTACAATATGCAATACATCAGTACATGTAAGATGTAATTCACTTATCATCTCCTCAAAATGATAGCATGTGTCATGTATCCTATTGGGGCAGGTGTATGAATAGTGACTTAAAGTAATATTGTGCAAAGTTAGACAGAGAGGGGAGTATTTATCAGGGCTTCTGCTTCTAGATTATGGCTAGCACTTGTAATAATTTTCCCCTTCCTGCCACGTAGGGGTGGCCGGGGAATGGGCGTGCCCCTCGCCGATGCAGACAACAATTTTTTATAAATGAAAATTTGACAGTTATGCCTATTTCTACACCAGTGCACGAGCGCCGGCATATTATAAATAGCCCCCACCGAGTCTTAAACTGCTCCATATTCATCAGAAAATCTGATGATACATCAGGTATAGTTTAAAACTTTGTAGTGTAACTTTGCACGGCCTATAAATTGTTATAGCCTACATCAGAAAAATAGACACTGGTGCATTTTTAGGGCAATTAACCCCACCAGATTTATCGGAGGCTCTAGCCTCTTGATAAATGTTCCAGGGGGCAGCACTGTGTAGAATATGATGTAGAATCGCACAATAGATTGCACCGGAATAAGAACAGGATAAATCTAGTATGCAGGCATGGGGCAGGAACTCTCGGCGCCGGCCGCACCTCCCTTCACACCCCTCCATACTTACTTGGCATAGAGGTATCATGAAGGGCTTGTATCACAGATTACAGGTCTACAAGCCTTAATAAATCTGACCAAATGTGTTTTAATAAATTCAGGGCAACAGTAACTAAATCCTTCTGCACATGGAAGCCATTTTGTATCTGTTTACAAACTAATTAGACAATAATGTGAATAAAGTGAAACAAATTCCAATGTCAGCAACAGGCTAAAATATTCTCTGTAATGCCATATTCTGACACTGATTCGATTTTTATACTTTGTGTATAGGGCTGGATAAGGTCTTGTTTTTTTTGCATTACCAGTTGATGTTTTCTTTTAAACTGTATGATCTTGGATTTTTTAAAATTAATTTTTGTGGGTTTTGAAATGGACATTTTCTCCATCATGGTATTCACCATATTTTTTTTCACAAAATAAATTTTTTTAATGTACATATGATTTTAAAGTGCTGACAAGTTATTAAATCAACAAGGACATTTTAATAAATGAAAAGCTCAGAAAGATCGTCCTACTGACATTTCTGAACAGTAGTCTGGATTATCGCCTTCTGATTAAGTTGAAAATAAAAGTTATTTTCCGGCAGAAAGTCATATCTCATAATTCATGTTAATCTTGTATAATATGTAAATGGAAAATTTGCAATGAGCCAACTTGCTGTGAATGACCCAAGTGAAACACATATATTTACACTTAATCTTCTTGTTGATGCATCAATTTCCAAAACAGGCTTAAAATGTTCTCCAAGTCATCCAAGTCATGTGGAATACTCACATATGAGGTTTAAGCTCTGTCAACACTAGTTCAGTATCGGGTGATGCGAGTCACAATATCTGAGCTCAGTGTTTTTCCTGTAACTTGTTGCTAATCCTTAAGAACAAGTTATAAAATAAACAAACAACCGTCATTTTTCTAGAATTGGGATTTGGAAAGAAAGTTATTTGGGAAGTGGAGTACTTGAGCTAATAAGTAAATATTCTTGATTTCCTGTAACTCTTAACTTTTGCCTAATGGTTGCCAAATGTAAAATTATTTAGAAATATTTTTTTATCAAAGAAAAGGACTTAAAATAGTATGCAACACTGAAAAAACAGCAAGCTTTAGAAATAAAAATAGAAAAAGGCAACAAGCAGAACAAAGGCATCGCTTAAAGGGGTTGACCGCTTTTCAATAAATCTGTTCCATTAGACAGGTCTCTGCAAGTACATTTCCTGTTCCTCTCCACACAATTTCCTGTTTCTCACTCCTTCAGTACGTCAGTCAGGGCTCCAGTATGTCTATTTTCTCTCCGTCCATCTCACTGACATACACAGGGAGAGCGGGAGGGAGCTGGATTAGTCATAATCTCTTGCTGCAGGTCCATCTGATTTATAAGTGTTCAGACATGTCAGCAAACATCCTACACAGTGCACAGAGAGTCTGCACACAGCACTAATGATGAAAGAATTGATGAGCATTCAGAGATTATTATTAAGGCAGTAAAGGCACATAGACAATTTATGTGAAAGAGTTGCCAACCCCTTTTAGATGTTCATTGGTATTCTAGCATACTGTAGAAGAATAGTTGTCAAATGGTGCCAGAATTGAGATTTTATTTTACCAAAATTTTGTTTGCCAAAAATTGTGTACATGCTGTGGGCCAGATTTAATATGAATCAATGGTACAGTGGATTGGATTTGACTAACGGGAATGTATCCACATTTTCTTTTCTAATTATTGTTAACCAGAAAGCAAAAACATTTGACTTTTTTGTGGTCCATTTAAACTCTGTCATCGACTATAGGGATTTGATCATATGCCATATAAGTTGCATTGACAGATATGCTTTACAACAGTCTCATAGCATGCTCAATGTGAGGAGTGGAGGTGATAAGCCACAATGGTCCCTATTGTCAACAGTGGAGACAATAATGTTGTTTTCTATAGAGGTATTATATCTGTCTATGATGTAAAGTGAATGCTGCCAGGGAAATACAGATAGATCAATACCTCCCCCTTTCCCCCCAAAAAAGGGTGTCCTATAATTCCAAAAGAACTGAATACTGGTGATATGCGTGTGGCAGTTGGTCCTCGCCAGTTGTCCCAGTGATATCCACTTGTTTCATTTTTCATTCTTTGATTATTTGGTTGCTATGACATTTTGGCAGTACAACATAGCACTTTATCTTTATGACCACTTTACTTCATGTTTGTTATGTGTGTGCAAATGTGGGGTTCTGCACCGCTTTCTTAATATGTGAAGTGAAGCCTCCTGTCTTTTACCTCATTAGCCAGACATTCCCGTCCATAAAACTTGATACTTGACAGTCAGAGATCAATTGTTTGTTCAGTGTCCAGTTCACAGGGGTCAGTGGTAGCAACTTGGCAATATGGTAGCCCTGTGGTTAACACTGTGGCCAAAATGCACTAGTGGCAATATACTTGTGGAATATGTAAATTCTCCCAATGTTTAAATGTGTATTCTCGTCTCGGCATTCAAATTAAATTTCATTAATCTGCAATATATAAACATTTCTTTAATTAGATGTTATTAAAAATTTTTTTACCTGTGTGAAGATAATTTCTCATAAATTTAGTCATATGGTCCCTTACAAACAAGACTGACTCCTTGGATACGGCCACCTCTGCTGCAGTGATTGCACAAAGAAACGACAAGTGTTTGTAAATAAATGTCTGGGAGTTACTGCATGTTGCACAGGCGTCCTGTAGTAATAAATCCTGAATCCAGGTGGTCAGACAGGACTCAATAGCGAATGTCTGGCCACTGCTGCCAAAATGTGAGGTGGTCGTATCCAAGGAAGCCGTCTCCTTTCAAAGGGACAGCATGGCTACATTTATGAGAAATTATCTTCACACAGGAACATTTTTTTTAATAACATCCAATTGAAGAAATGTTAACATATGGCAAATTAATTTAATTAAATGTGAATACCCAGATGGGAAAACCCCTTTAAGTGTTGTCTTTGAGAGCTCCAGTTTCCTCCTAAAGTCTTAAAGGCTCCTTCACTTTATATGAAATTGTGATAAGAGAATATTTTACAAATTATTTGTACACTGATAATCTCTGTACTCTGCTGGGGAATATGTTGATGCTAGAAAACATTGATTTTATTAATACTTGTCAACATGCAAAGAACCTTATGTGATCTTTTAAGGGTTTTCCAGTGAATAGAAATTGTGGATAAAAGGAATCTCCCAACGGCTGGTAACATAAATGTATTTATAGCTCTCCGCATCCCCATTGTTCAGGTTACGCTGCTCCTGGCCAATGCTGTCTCCCAACACCCCAGGAAACACTACAGTTACACCTGTAAAAACAAGTGTTAAAATCAAAGCATTTCAGAAAACTTACACTGAACTTTTTAATCCCTCAAATAATTTACAAGATTTATCGATTTATGACCACAACCGATATTTGCTCTGACAGTTTGCGTTGGGACTAATTAACACTTTTCGTGGTGTCTGTAGAATGTGATAAAACACATTTTGTTCCATATTAGACAGATTTTCTGCTGAGCATGTTATTTCACAGTGATGAAAAAGTGAATTATAGGAATGTGCCAGATTTTTTTTTCTTTCTTTTTTTCATTTGGAATGATTTTGCAGAAATAATCATTGACTTGCTGCAGACCTTGTTTTTTCCACTTTCCCTTAGCTGGGGAAAGCTAAAAACAAATTTAAATATTTTATGTTCTGACTTATATCAATCCGGGATAAGAAAATTATGGAGCACAAAATAATGCAAAATGAAGGAGAGCTGTAGCAAAGCTGAATGTGTGATTTAACTATTTGGTTGACTCTGTTAACAGCGTGAGTCATCACAATTGTCAGGGATGGAAGAATAAGCATACAGTACATTATGCATTACATGTTTGAGGAGATTTTTAAAAGCTGATGAATAGAAAATTGAGAACAGTTTTCGATAGTAACCATTTCAATTCCAGGTGTCTAATCTTTGGAGCTCCTTTTGGCAAATGTGCAATCCTTAGCTTAAATCACAGACATTGGGGCACATTTACTTACCCGTCCCGTTGACGCTGCCTATCCGAAATGTCCGACGAGGGTTCGGAGCTGCAGCGATTCACTAAGATTGTGCGTCCAATTTCCTGCATGTGTTGTTTCCCCACCGAGTTCACCATCTTCTTCCCGATGCATATAAGTGCTGATCTTGCGACACAATTTTGAAAGTTAAATTCTGCGGTTTGTCCAAATCAGTCGGGTTGTCCGACGGCCACCCCCCAGATTTGTGTCGCATGAAAGCCGGCACCGATGCGCCACAATCCGATCATGTGCGCTAAAAATCCCTGTGCAATTCAGGGAAATATTCGAGAAACCCGACGGAAATAGGTCCAAAGGATCCTTAGTAAATGAGCCCCATTGTTTTTTTTGGATCACATTATGAATGGATATTATTTACTTTGAAGTTTATAGTCAGAGTTGTTATCCGGGTCACTCTGGTCCTTAGGACCACCAGAAAAAATGATTCTGGGGACCCACTATTTAGCATTCGTCCTAAAGGAAATCCTGTCAGCCTTCAAATTGGGGCTTCTGCTGAACCTCTGTGGTTCCATTGTGGGTTAGAGCCAGGACTCAACTTTGATACTCTGTTTGGGTTGATCCAACACTGGGTGTTATTGCCGCTATAGCAGCCGTGGTGACAGCTTCGGGACGCATGTAAGAAATGGCATACTACCTCTACATGCACAGCAGAATTACGACACTGTGAAGGGTAGAAGTAAAACTAAGGAGAGGGGGGGGCGTGTCCTGCAGCCATGCCGAGCAGACGCGAGTAAACTAAGCTCCGTCAAAGGCCGACAGCATTAGGGGACAAAACCCTAATTTCTTTATGGGGAAAGCAGACCAGAAAGGACCAACAAAGCCCCCAAGAGCGGAGGTACCCCCAACCCCGATTTCTAATTATTTTTACCCCCTCCGGAGCCGCTCTCCAACACTGACCGCGGCAGGTACCCAGTCTGCACCACGTGGAGGAGCGCGGAACTCCGCTGACAAGACCCCTCGCAAGTCCCGCCGGCAGGTAGGAACAGAGGAAAGGGTCCCCGCACACACGGCAGCAGCTCCCGCTAACCGAAAGCCAGCCCCAGCCACCCCTACCGAGCGATACAGCCCGGCACACGGCAGCGCAGCAGAGACTGAACTCTCTCCCTCCCCAGCGCCATCTTGCAAGGAGCAGAGAGTGTCCGACAACAGTGGGTGCGAATGGAGGACACTCTTACCACTGTGCTCCACCGCGGTTCATGCTCTCTCTACCCCTGGCCAGAAAATCCCTGCCGCAAATCAGGACCTACCCCCCGGTGGAAGTATAGAGTCTCTCCTCTCCTCCTCTGAGACGCCATCTTGTGTGGCACATCCAGATACAGAGCATAACAGTGTGCTCCATTCCTCACAGTGCCCCGGCATACACGGCTCAGCGTCACCACAGAGTGAAATGCCTGCCCCTGGACAAAATCGCAGTCCTCCTGCCAAGAAGCCCCTAATGGGCCCTCTCCCTTCTAAGGTTTCTGGGAACCCCTTACAACCCTCTCCACACAAGCCTTCAACATCAGGCTCTAAGGCTGCTCCTCATAAGAAAACAGAAATAGCTGCCACAGACCAGGGATCCCAGGCTCCACTGGAGAAAACTGCAAAGGCCAACTCCAGCCCTCATGATGCACTCCTTCCGCCTGAAGAAGCAGCGATTATGCTTAGAGGGCACCCAGAGTTGCAAGCCCTGCTATCCCTTCTACCCTCAAAGAGAGATATGGAGGATCTTGCGTCCGACCTCAAAGGTGCTTGGCATCAGGAGCTACAGCAGGTCCAAGATGAAGTCCACTCACTCCAGAATAGAATGGTCGATATGGAATCATTTCGCTCGGAGGTCTCCTCTTCATTCCAAGATATAAACTCCAGACTGATGGCTCAATCCTCACACCAGCGTCTTCTCACAGCCCATTTGGATGATTTGGAAAATAGAAGCCGCAGAAATAATATACGTATCAGAGGGCTACCAGAGGCAACACACCAAAATGATCTTATCCCGACACTAACGGGTATCTTCAACATTTTCCTGGGCCGACCTGCTGATTCTGCTATAGAATTTGACAGAGCTCACCGCGCCCTCAGGGCAAAAAGTTCGGACCCCTCCAAACCAAGAGACATTATCTGCCGTGTCCATCACTATACTCTTAAGGACCATATCATGCAAAAAGCAAGAATTAAAGGGCCACTAGATTTTGACGGGGCCCAGATAACACTCTTTCCAGATCTTTCACGCCGCACTCTCCGCCAACGAGCGATGCTGCGCCCATTACTCACTATCCTGCAACGCAAGAACATACAATATCGATGGGGCTTCCCATTTGCCCTACACGCTAAAGTGGGCAACCGCCAGGAATCCCTCAATTCCCCAGAGGATCTTCCTACCTTCTTGCGAGCTCTTGACCTCCCTCCAATGACCCTCCCAGACTGGGATGCCCCTATCCTGGAACCTTCTCTGCCACCACGCCAGCCTACCTCCTCCTGGAACGCACCCCGGGATCTCCACGCCCGCAGCGCCAAAGACCAAGGAGAAGAAGCTCATCGGAGCGCTCGCAAGAGGACTGATCTTCCTTGTTGACCGCCACGTATCCCTCGTTCTCCTCTGAGTGGTAACACATTTTACCTCCTTATTGTTACTATTATTGCTATATGTATCTCATTCAAGGTTTATTACCTTTAATTAATAAAGAGATACGGGAGGCGAGAGAAGCCGTACATTCTAGTGATGCATACATCCTCTTCAGGAACTGCACAAATTGGATGCAGGCCTTGAGATTACCTATTACACGGCTCTCCGCCTCCTTTGTCTCTGTCTGGTCAGCCCCCCACACTAACCTCTCAATCCCCTCACATCTATCCACCATGTTACTTATTATGGCCCACGACGGTCCATCCAATGTTTCTTAGTGTTTTTTCTTATTTCTGTATTGTCTGGATTCTAACAAAGTTCACTCTGTCTTGGAATCTGTTGGTCAAAACCCCCCCATAGGTTTGACTGAGGTAGAACACCTTGGTCTCTCAGTGCCCTAGTGCATAGCTTCCTGTTAACCCCTGCCCGGCCCTTCTTTTCAGGTCCGGTTATTTGTTTTCCACCCCCACTCCCCCCCCCCTCCCCTTGTACTCTCCCTTACTTCACACCCGAATTCCCTTCTTCCCCCGTGCAGACAGTCCACTTCAAAGCAATCCTCGAGACACACATACACAACGTACAGATGTCTCAACACCTTAACATAGCATCCTTTAATGCGAAAGGGATGAATATCCCAGAGAAACGCTCCCAGGTCTTATACTCCTTCCACAAGCAAAAAATCCATATCCTCTGTGTCCAAGAAACACATTTCAAAACGGAACATACCCCTCTACACACTAACCGATACTACCCCATAGCTGTCCACAGCACAAACTCTCAGGGTAAATCCAAAGGGGTCTCCATCTACATTCATAAATCTGCCCCATGTAAAATTGTCGAGACCCTCATCGACCCAGAGGCTAGGTTCCTATTTCTCAAATGTGAAATCCAAGGTGCTCTATACACTGTGGCAAACATATATGCCCCGAACACAAACCAAACATCATTTATTCTGAGGGTGTTGGATGATCTTTGTGAGTTCTCCAGAGGCTCATTAATTCTATGTGGAGATCTCAATTTAACCCTCAATCCGCTAATTGACTCTTCCACGACTAGATCTTCCATCTCATTCAGACAAATAAACAAAGTTAGGAAAGCACTTCGTGATATGCAATTGTGCGATGTTTGGAGATTGCAACATCCGGACACAAAAGACTACTCCTTCTTCTCCTCAGTGCACGGATCCTACAGCAGATTCGATTATATCCTTCTGCAACAAAACCTCCTCTCAGTAACTCATGTGTCATCTATAGGCTCCATGTATCAGTCTGACCATGCTCCTGTCTCCTGCTCCCTGTCTCTCTTCAGACCACACAAGAAACAATTCAGTTGGAGACTCAATGAGTCCTTGCTGAAAGACGCCCTCTGTTTAACGGATATGAAGCAGGAGACACGAGACTTCCTTAACTCTAAAGGTCTACACTCTACGACCCCACCACTCAAATGGGAGGCCTTAAAAAACCTACTTAGAGGAGTATTAATCAAACATGGAGCTAGGATTAAAAGAGAAGCAGGTGCCAAACTGTCCACTCTCTTCTCTACTCTTAGCACGCTGGAATTACAACATAAACGTACGCTCCAATTGACGACCCTAAGAGAACTGACGGTAGTTAGACACGAAATGAACTCTATTCTAGAGGCCAAACAACAAAGGATCCGTCAGTTGTGTTCGCGCTCATTTTACGAGTGAAGCAACAAACCAGGCAGACTGCTAGCTAGGGCCCTTAAGGACAAAAAGGCATCAACATACATAGCAGCAATCAAAAATTCAACGGGAAAGCAGGTACATACCACAGAAGACATTGCTGATGCCTTCACCTCATACTACCAGTCTCTCTACAATCTACCTTCTCCTTCAGACTCATTCCCAGCTCCGGTCCCCGCACAGTCACTATCCGAATATATTAAAGCGACTGCCCTACCATCACTATCTCCGACGGACAGTTCCGCCCTGGAGACTCCCTTTACCACTGAAGAGCTGGCTCAGGTCATTAAACACCTCCCCCCCGGCAAAAGTCCAGGCCCGGATGGCTATACCGCACCATTCTATAAAACTCTGCAAGAAACCATCTCGCCATGCCTTCTTAAAGCGTTTAACTCAATTTCTGGCACTGTCTCTTTCCCTCCTCCCCTACTTAGAGCCCATATTACAGTCATACCCAAAGAAGGGAAGGACCCACAGCTATGCCCCAGCTATAGGCCCATATCACTCATCAATGTAGATGCAAAGATATATGCCAAGCTAATAGCAAATAGACTGGCTCCACTCTTGGGATCCTTAGTCCACCCGGATCAGGTGGGATTTGTCCCCTCCAGAGAGGCCAGAGATAACACTCTGAAGACCTTCTCCATCATAAGCTACAGGACCAGTACCCCCGCGTTATTACTCTCCCTTGACACGGAGAAGGCTTTTGATCGGGTGGACTGGGGATTCCTTGAGGCTACCTTGTCACAACTGGGACTGGGCCCCCTGATGCTGACTCGCATCAAAGCTCTGTACGATCATCCACAGGCCCAAGTTAGAGTTAATGGGTCTCTATCCCCACATTTCACCATCAATAATGGGACAAGACAAGGATGCCCCCTCTCCCCGCTTCTATACGCATTAGTAATCGAACACCTCCTTATTGCAATCAGGTCCAACCAAGGCATAGAAGGTATCCGAATTGGGGACAGACAACATAAATGCTCGGCTTTCGCAGACGACGTCCTTCTATACGTTACGAACCCGTCCATCTCCATCCCCCACATTATGACCTCGCTTTCAACCTTCGGACACTTTAGTAACCATAAAATAAACATGTCAAAGTCGGTAGCAATGAGCATAGGATTACAGCCGATCCTAATTAAATCACTCAAAGATCATTTTCCCTTCACTTGGCAGACTAATGCCATTACATACCTAGGCATTGCCATTCCTGCAGACTTCGATTATATCTTCCCACTGAACTATGGTAAATTCCTACGCAATCTCCAGACAGACCTATCAAAATGGAAATCCAAAAGGATCTCCTGGATAGGTAGGCTGAATTGTTTAAAGATGACGATCCTCCCCAGGCTGCTATACCTTTTTCAATCTATCCCACTGGCATTAAAGTCACCCTTTTTCAATAACCTATCTGGCATCCTGAGTCGCTTCCTATGGTCCTCCTCTCCCCCGAGAATAGCCAAGACCACGCTATACCGCCGGAAATTACAGGGCGGCCTAGGCCTACCCGATTGTAAGGGATACTACTATGCAGCAGTCTGCGCTCGTATCCTTGACCTATGCCACCATAAAAAAGACAAACTATGGATAGGAATGGAAGCAACCCAAACACCCGCCCCGCTTCAAACCCTTCCTGGACACACACATACAACGCCCACGAACACCACCTTACGAAACTACCATTCGTCACGGAACAGATCTTAAGAACACTTAGCAAGGCCCCCAAAGACTATCGTCTCTTCGACTGTAATGGCCCCCTCACACCAATCACTGACAATCCGGACTTCCCCCCCGGGGGAATCTACCGCATTCCTGGACCTCTTAAGATCGGAAAACCCGCTCATTTTTAAGAATATATTACAGGATACAGGCATTTCCCCTTTAAAAGACCTAGTCCCACAACAACAACTGACCAATCGCTCCCAATGGGAATATACCCAAGTACAACATTTCTACCGGACCATCAAAAACACCAAACAACTCCATAGGGAGATTACTCCCTTTGAACAGTTGTGCATTTCTTCATCCCCCACCTTAAGACCAATCTCCACTCTATACGCTCTATACTTAGACAAGTGGGCAAACAACGCACTACCATTCGTAGAAGCATGGCACAGGGAACTAAATACGACCTTTAACATAGAGGAATGGGAGAAAGCCTTCGAACTATGCCACAAACTCTCCATCTCTAGCAAGGCCCAAGAGACTAACTATTAAATCATCTCTAGATGGTATTGGGTCCCGACCCGACTCCACAAGATCCACCAATCCTGCCCGGCCGAATGCTGGAGATGTAGACAAGCACCTGGGACCATGACGCACATTTGGTGGGAATGTCCGACCATTCAACCATTCTGGCCGATGGTTATCAGACTTATACACAAGGTTACAGGTGTCAGGCTTCACAATGACCCATCCCACCTCCTTTTCTCCATGATCCCCGCCATAACCAGTGCCACTAAACGACCCCTACTGGGGTTCTTCCTCATTGCAGCAAGAGCCCTGGTACCCAGGCTTTGGAACTAGGCGGACTCCTTCAGCAACCGATCTCCTACAGGAGATATTGTCCATACAGAGGATGGAAGAACTTACGGCGAATTCCCACTCCACAGTTGAAAAGTACCTCAAGACTTGGGGTCCTTGGCTTGAATTTCACCGCTCCCCCGACTTCACCACTTTTCAATGAAAAGTAGTCAAAATCCCCAAAAAGACTGCCCTATGGGCCCTCACCCAAAGCTGTCCTGCACTCCCTTCCCAACTTCCCTACCCTTTACGCCTTCCCTCCATACCCTGCAATGTCTATATCACCTCTACCCCTTGTTTTCATTCCCATTTTTCTTGTTAGATATTACTGATTGCAGTATAAATTGTAACGCTGTGTATCTGTGTAAACAAAGACATTTCTCATCTCCTCAAAGAAACCTCTGTGTAAGAGGAGAAGAGATAAACCCCTTTTTTTTTTTTCTTCTTCTTCATCGTATTACAGCAAATTATGGACACTCAGTTTCTGAATGTACACGCTTTTACGCTTGACACCATTTCTTTGTCATGGTTTTCTGCTGTTGTAAAACTTCTCAATAAAAATCGTTTAATGGTAAAAAAAAACTAAGGAGAGGGGTCTTCTGTCTTCTGCAATTCCCAATTAAAAGCTTACCTTATGTCCTCTTCTCTGTACAAGGTTGTTATATTTAAGAAGGGTTTAAAAAAAAAACAACAAAGCCTGAAGCCAAACAAGGGGATAACATTTCTCTAGCCCCGTCTATGCTGTGACCCCTCATTAAGGTAGTTTATTACAAATCTGAGCTGAGAAACCACCAAAGCTTCCAGGGATGGAGGAATGTTGTAGAACTGTCTGAAGACTGTTTCACTGACCGAGCCACAGTCCAATCTACTACACAGCATCCACAGGTCAATTCCACATAATCTATTTAGTTAAGTTGGTGTCCCAGGCATATATAAAATGATAAGCATCTGATGTACCTTAGGTTCTAAGTCCTTGAAAACATTGCATGGACCTGTGTGTGCTGTGCATAGCGCTCTGCAATTTTTCCAACAATATCCAAATATTGAATGGAGCTGCGAGACACATGCTCTTACTGCCAAAACAATCATTAGTGAGTACTGGACCCCTGCCCTCTGGATTACTTGGGCCCCATTGTTGTGCATGGAATGGGTCTTAGCATTTGCACTCCTCACTGCTACATTGTTACCCCCTATCCTGTGGATAGGAAAAGACATAAATAGCTGGAACAACCCTTTTAAAAACCACCAGGTGTTTAGTAAGTGGTAGGTGCTTCCAGTGACTGAACACAGTTGTGATATGTTCCTTTGTCAGGATGTCATCAATATACCAGGTAGGTATAGAGGTAGCAGGTATAGAAGTAGGTGGGAGTTCACAGTATCAGAACATGAGTAAGCCTTTTCTCACAGTTTTCTGACCTGTATTTTATAATAATATTTGTTTTCCTCTTCAAGTTCCATACCCGGCATTATTTTGTTGCTGGGTGTGTGCACTGCTTCCTTACTGTACCGCACAAGCAGCAATGTCTCTTTACTCCTCTGACACTATGACAGTTTTGGTCAAGATAGCTATTGGTGCTGACACATCATGAGAAAACTGTCCTGCAGAGCCATAAAATTTATTTTTGGTCTTCTGTTTCCCATTCACCACTTTTGATAAAGAAGAAGAGCTGGAGAAGGATCGAGAAAGGTACAGCAGCGAAATTATGTTGATAATATTAATAATTCCTTTATTTATATAACACACAGATTTGACAAATTAGTCCCTGTCCCCAATGGGGCTCACAATCCAATCAACCTACCAGTATGTTTTGGAGCATGGGAGGAAACCGGAGGACTTGGAGGCATCCTACGCAAACATGGAGAGAAAATACAAACTCTTTGCAGATGTTGACCCTGGGACTTGAACCCAGGTCCCCAGCACTGCAAGGCTGCAATGCTAACCACTAAGCTGGAATCTAGGCCACAGAATGCTGTTCTGGTGCAACTGATACACCAGAGTTATTATGGGGCAAGCACAAGCGGGTTAGATGATACGACACACAAGGCATTGGTCTTGATATATGCTGGCTCCATATTGTTCTTTGTATTTGTCATATTTAAGCAAGTAAATTTTCCAAGGTTGGATGAGGAAGTTTCTTGTCCTTCTGGAACCTACTAGAAAAAGTGGTTTGGCTTTAATTTCGCATCATGTCATTAGGCATCTTGAAAGTCATGATTTATCGTAAGGTGGCTGCTTAAAGAGGTAGCTAAAAGAGCCATTGTTTTCCTTACCCCATCTTGGTAAACAGATTTGCATATTTCCCCAAATCCCCTAGAAGAGCATCAATGGCTATAAGTCTCTACATGCTTACAAGGTGTCCTTAAATGGCAAAGTATCCGTAAGGAAAACTCTAGCTTCCAGATCATAATTAAGCAGTGAGTCGTCAGCCTGAACTCTTGTAAGCAGCTGTTTAGTGATCTCTCTGACATTGCTGCCAATATCATGAATGCTTTCTGATTTTTGCATTTCTCATTGAATTTTTTACTTTTCAAAAATTCCTAAAAAATAAAAGTGCACAACTTAAATTTAAATATATATATGTATGCACACATGAAATCCATATGCTGCAGCTGTACATCTTGATGTTGATGTAAATATTTTTCCTTGGTAGAGCTTAAATACTTCAATTTTTGAGGGAAATGAAATAGTAGAACTACAAGATCTCTTATCTCTCAAGAGTCTGGGATCATGTGTTCATCTTCATTTACTCTGTTTCTGACCCTGGAATAGGGGTTAACTATATAGTGAGTACCGTACAGACATACTGCATGGAAAACATCTTTACACTACTATTTTTAGACTAGCAGTTACATTTGGAATCTTCTTATTCCTTACATTCTGATGAACAAAGGATCTTGCAGTTGTACTATATTGTTACAGGGGGCAGATAGTTTTAGAAGATCAGACGACACAGAGTATGTTGTCTGTTACCATGGAGACAATGGGGTCAGCATAGACACTGCAGACACAAACACATAAGTGATATTTTATGCAGAACATTTGTAAAAAAAAAAAAAAATTCTTTGTAATATTTTTGATTATTTTAACAATACATTTTTTTTAAATAACTACAATACTTGAGTTATACATAGTAAATAAAAGGGGTTTACATTTTAAAGGTACTGGGGCAGATTTATCAAAAGTGTTGCTATTTACATGAATGTATGCCCGCCCGGCCATAGATGGCCGTGCATGCATGAACCGCGCTGGAGAGAAAGAGGGGTGACCTCTATGCATTGAAAATAGTGACACACGGTCGTAAATACGGCCGAAGATAGAGCATGCACGTTGTGCTCACCGGACTGTTCTGTGTGGCTATTGCTGTCTATGGGGGACCTCTAGCAGGCTACTGCATGGGGCCCCCCTTCCCACTTATAAAAAATATACATATCAGTATACTCACACATGCGAGTTACAATCACACATAAATACACTCATGTGCATATACACACACATACAGTGCCATATGCAACATACTCACATACAGTGTATACAGACACCATATACACATCATAGATACTGCATATATACATCACAGTATATGTTATATACATATTATGCTGGACATGTGCAGTACAATATAGATATAATGGTGCACATCCTCCATTCTTTATTGTGTCAGGTTGGATGACTGGGCCCACAGACACTGCGGGCCCCATAGCGGCTGCTATGGCTGCTACAGCTGTAGTTATGCCCCTGGGGGGACGTATGTGCAGCTGCACATACATACGTTGTGTGAATATAGCCTAAGACAGTGCACAGTTAGGCAACACTAGATATATCAAGGTGTCCAAAACTGGATAACTAATGTCATAGTATAAGACTTTCTAGTTAACTTTACACTTCCCATTAGTTGGCTTGGTTTACATTATAATGCATAGCCACACCCCTTTTCATAGCCCTTACCCTTTTTGTCATACTTGTTGTAAAAATTGCCTGAAAACTGTCTAACACTCTTGATAAATATTCCCCAATGTAGGTGTTTTTAGCATCGCGTTATATGACGCTATGACCTGAATACCTTTTCTTTGATTTTCTACATCATTTCAGTTGTATAAATATCTTTTAAATGCCTTGTGACTTAGTGGTTGAAATGCTGATTTCGGTGTAATTAGATTGTAATTACAGTAATCAGCTCCACAGATCTCTTAAGAGAAATAAAACGACAGAAGTATCAGAAAAAAGGAGGGTCCATCAAAGCATTCCAGAAGCTTTCTACACAAGTTATTTATGGGGAAACTGCTTCTAGGTCAGAGTTATTATTTCCATTAGTCGCTCCTTTCCTTCATTTTCCAGAACATTGAATAGAATTCTACACGGGAATGTTTTCTCTAAATTTCACACCAAAGCTGATAAATGAATTGAAATGTATTGTACATGTTGGGGGTCATTTATCATTAGTCAGGGCTTTTATCTTTTTTTGTTTAGTTTTTTTCTGTTTTTTTGAACTTTTTTTTATTTCCTAAGAGAATGATGTACCGTATTTTACATTTGAGTTTTTTCCTTAAAAAGTTGCTCAAAATTACACAAGAGTCTTGAGCTATCTATACCATTCTATTGCTTATATCTGCTCAGTATTGGAGTTCTCTGTGCAAAAAAATGCAACTTTTTCATATGTCCATATCTGGACTTTAAAGATATATTAGGTGCAACACTGAAAAAGAAAAGGCTGTGGTCAAAAAGTCGCACATATTCAAATGCACCAAAAAAAGGCACAAATGACATTGGGGCAAATTTGCTTACCTGTCTGAGTCGTGATACACGAGGTGCGTTCCCCAACAATCATGCACTGTGCCGCGATCCACGAAGATCAAGCGCCCGATATCCTGCATGTGTCGCTCCCCGCTCACATCCAACGGAGTTCACCTTCTTCTTCCCGGTGCATGTAAGGGCTTGGCTTGTGACGCAAATTTGAATGTTAAATTCCGCACTTAGTCCGATTTGTGTTGCCTGAACGCTGGCGTGATTGCGACACAATCCCCGGAGTTTCCCTGAAAAGTCGGGAAACCCCACAAAAATGCTGTGGGACCCTTTGTAAATAAGCTCCATTGAGTTTTTGGTTTAGATTTTGGGTGGGGAATTATGCTAAAAGTTATACTATTATGATAGTGTCTCATTTGTAGAAAACTTCCTGAATCCAATCATGAATTAAACTAATTAAAAGCTGAATATTGAACACTTTGTTCCAGCATCGGAAACACGTTTTATGTTGCTATGGTGTAATTATCAATTTTATTATTAACCCTCTCCCTGTTCTAGAAGGGATGAATCTTTTTTATTATTTTTACAATTACAATTTTTATGTACACCACCCACGTTTGTTTTTGCACAGTGTTTCCTATCTATCTGTAATGAAAAATACCAGAGGAAGCACTTGTAAACCACAAACTGGGGGTGCAGGTCTTCTGAAGGCTGACCACGCCAGAGAACGTCCTCAAAAAAGCAACAGGGAAGCAGCACTCAGATGAAAAAATTATTTAATTTATTCCACCAATTATGACATTTTATTCCAACATGTTGGAGCAGATTTATCAAACTGTCTAAAAGTAAGAATGTTCTTAGTTGCCCATGGCAGCCAATGACAGCTCAGCTTTCATTGTTCCAGTGCTCATGAATATTTTAAAATAGAGCTGCAATTGGTGTCCATGGGCAACTAAGCACATTCTTACTCTTAGACAACTTGATGAATTTGCCCCTTTGTGTTTTTGATGAAGATTAAAATGATGAAACCTTCATAGAGAAGACAAAACATTGCCTGTCATGTCTGGTGGAATAAAAGAAATGATTTTTTCATTGAAGTGCTGCCTCACTGTTGCTTTTTTAAGGATTCTCATCTTTCTGTGTTCATCGCAGGAACTATCGATAGCATAGAAGGTGTCTGCCAATATGCGGCATCCTCAGGGGAACAAGGCAAGTCAGAGCATGTCTGGGCAGGTAGAAAGTTACTGAGGAGGGTGTTGCTGAGCCTCCCTGACAATAGATCTCCAAAATGTCCCCCAAAGTCAGACCTCCGCATTATTCAATCCATCATGTGACATCCAATCAAATCTCTTGTCCAAGCTGAGCATATGCACAGATCCTGACTGCAGTCACATAACTAGGAGAAGCAGGGCCCCATAGCAGACTTCTGAATATGGGGCCATCTTTGCAAATTAAAAAATATATATATTTGTATATTCACACATGCGAGTTACAATTACAAACATTTATACACTGATATTTATACACTGATATACACTCACCGGCCACTTTATTAGGTACACCATGCTAGTAACGGGTTGGACCCCCTTTTGCCTTCAGAACTGCCTCAATTCTTCGTGGCATAGATTCAACAAGGTGCTGGAGGCATTCCTCAGAGATTTTGGTCCATATTGACATGATGGCATCACACAGTTGCCGCAGATTTGTCGGCTGCACATCCATGATGTGAATCTCCCGTTCCACCACATCCCAAAGATGCTCTATTGGATTGAGATCTGGTGACTGTGGAGGCCAGTTGAGTACAGTGAACTCATTGTCATGTTCAAGAAAAAAGTCTGAGATGATTCCAGCTTTATGACATGGCGCATTATCCGGCTGAAAGTAGCCATCAGATGTTGGGTACATTGTGGTCATAAAGGGATGGACATGGTCAGCAACAATACTGGCATTGCAACAATGCTCAATTGGTACCAAGGGGCCCAAAGAGTGCCAAGAAAATATTCCCCACACCATGACACCACCCCCACCAGCCTGAACCGTTGATACAAGGCAGGATGGATCCATGCTTTCATGTTGTTGACGCCAAATTCTGACCCTACCATCCGAATGTCGCAGCAGAAATCGAGACTCATCAGACCAGGCAACGTTTTTCCAATCTTCCACTGTCCAATGAGCTTGTGCAAATTGTAGCCTCAGTTTCCTGTTCTTAGCTGAAAGGAGTGGCACCCGGAGTGGTCTTCTGCTGCTGTAGCCCATCTGCCTCAAAGCTCGACGTACTGTGTGTTCAGAGATGCTCTTCTGCCTACCTTGGTTGTAATGGGTGGCGATTTGAGTCAATGTTGCCTTTCTATCAGCTCGAACCAGTCTGCCCATTCTCCTCTGACCTCTGGCATCAACAAGGCATTTCCGCCCACAGAATTGCCGCTCACTGGATGTTTTTTCTATTTCGGACCATTCTCTGTAAACCCTAGAGATGGTTGTACGTGAAAATCCCAGTAGATCAGCAGTTTCTGAAATACTCAGACCAGCCCTTCTGGCACCAACAACCATGCCACGTTCAAAGGCACTCAAATAACCTTTCTTCCCCATACTGATGCTCGATTTGAACTGCAGGAGATTGTCTTGACCATGTCTACATGCCTAAATGCACTGAGTTGCCGTCATGTGATTGGCTGATTAGAAATTAAGTGTTAACGCGCAGTTGGACAGGTGTACCTAATAAAGTGGCCGGTGAGTGTATATATATATATATATATATATATATATATATATATATATATATATTATATATATACAAATTTAAATACGTTATATACATACACATACAGTTCTTCACTTATACAAACATTTATACACTTGTATAGACATTTATACACTCCTGTGCACATATATAGCGCATATACACATAACGGATATACACTCATTTACACTATATATACATCACATATATGTTATGTACATATTATGTTGCACAATGTGCAGCATTTTATGTATATAATGGTATATAGTAGTGCAATTTAGTGAGTCAGGTAAGATGATAGGGCCCCCTAGCACTGTGGGCCCCATAGCAGCTGCTATGACAGCTACCACTGTAGTTATGCCTCTGCCAGACTGTATTTGC
Source organism: Engystomops pustulosus (assembly GCF_040894005.1). Classification (NCBI taxonomy): domain Eukaryota; kingdom Metazoa; phylum Chordata; class Amphibia; order Anura; family Leptodactylidae; genus Engystomops; species Engystomops pustulosus. Next base: position 42,601,249 of record NC_092411.1, on the reverse strand, counting down.
ATGTCAACATACTTAGTGTATGATAGTGCCCGTCAAGATCTCTATACCACACATGCATGACCACTTGGTGTGCATAGTCCTCAGACATCCTTTCTGCCTCAGAAGCTGCATACAATCTGCCAATGATGCCCATTCAAAGTATATAAATGTATAGATTATTATTAAAAAAAGTAGTTTTTGAAAGCAAATTATCTGGAAAATATCTTTGTCAAACATGATTTTTAATGGATAATGTAACATTTCACATTCTAAGTAAAACTGGCCGGATCCTCAAACGGTTCATTCACTTTTACTTCTGGATTATCCAAATATTTGTAGAAAAAGCACAACAAATCCATTTGGTTATTCGGTGCATGCACATTTCAGGGGGATTCTTCAAAAGCAAGGTTGTCCTGGTGTGTGTTGGATCTGATACACAGAAGAACAAAAGCAATGTCCAGGCTTTAATGCTACCTCTGCCGCTGTGTAAAAGACTTGATTCCTCACAGTATGAGAGGGCTACGTATTGGTTTGCCTTGGTAATGTCATTCATATGTCACAGTTACCTTAAAGGGACATAGAAGCCAATCAAAATTACTTCAGTAATTAACAATGGAAGACTAGCTGTTGACCACGGCATCCAAAAGTTCAATAAATATTAGCAAAATACCTTAGTAAAATTAAAATGTAACTTTGAATATATACTGGTAAAACCACAAATCACTGTATAATTGCAGTAAACAAATGGTTAGCTGACTATGATGTCACACAACCGAGTGAAAGAAACGATCACAGACAGACAAAAAAATCATCCTGCATGAACCTGCAGAAGGGCCAATGAGAACACAAAAGTAAAATGCTAATATTTATATGTCACAGTTAATGCAAAAGCCTGAGCTATGAGTCGGATGGATGGCAAGGATGTAGGAAGTAAGCGAGTAGCTGCAATACATCGTTCTCACGTCTTCATGTTTCTTAGTCTGACCTTTGAATAGACATCTTGGAAGACTGTTTGACTGCTAAACATTAGTATCTATTGCAAATTCCTGCAGCTAGATATTAAGTCATATGGATTAACCACAGGTTCAATGACTAAAGTTTGGACCACCATGTCATACCTGTAAACATCACGTATACAATGGAAAACATTTTTATACCAAAAAGGTACTAATGATTGTGGGGATCTTACTTCTGGGACACCAGATTGTGAAAATAAATTACCATAAATATAGCCATGTTCCTTAGAAAAATAGTTTTGCATATAAATTAGCTGGGAGTTACTGCATGTCCCACAGCCATCCTGTTGTGATAAACTTTGAATCTAGGTGGTCAGGCAGGAATTAGTACCGCATGTCTGGCCACAACTGCCATGCGGAAGGTGCTGTTTCAACACGATAACGCACCAGCACATTCATCCGGAGTTGTCACCACCAAACTGCATGAATTGCACTATTAATTGCTGCTGCACCCCCAGTATTTACCTGATCTGGCTCCCTGTAACTTTTTCTTGTTCCCTAACCTGAAGAAATGTCTTACGGGAAAAATGTTTAGCTCAAACGAGGAAGTCATCGCCGAGATATTTATATGGCAAATTAATTCAATTAAATCTGAGGGCCCAGATGAGAATACCCCTCTAAACATTGCATCACCTTCCCTTATAGAGATTATTCTGGCTACTGGCTGTGGAAGGAGCTGACACACAATCGTATTTTCTTGAATTGGACCCTGTGGCAATGCCCTGCGCAGTGGACTGAGGAGAAGGAAAACACTGTGCAATGGGTATCAGCAAGGTTCCAAATTCTGTAAAATCCAGTCATTATCTGTAGCCAAGCCACAAGAAATAGCTAAATGAAAATCATACAATGTTGAAAATATAAACTCTAAAGCGAAAGAAGTAGCAATTACAGATTGGTGAATTTAAAAAAAAAATTTGATTTGCAGAGTTTGCCGAATTTTCAGTCAAAATTTGATCGAATAGGATCACGGCGAATCACGTTAAAAACAGGCATTTCCTGGCTGCAGAGAGCCTGTAGGGTGTTGTAGAACATTGTGCCATGCTTAAATATACATAGGGAGCGTGGTTTGGTCTTCAAGCAATGCTGTGTTTTAGTATGACATGCACATGACAGCCCTCGCTCTTAGAACCGCTTCACTCTTCAATTCCATGGGCACTTAGAAGGGCCAACTTCCCCAAATAAGCGAAGCGGGAACGCAGCCTGACAAGGTAACGTCTTTGCCAGCTCAAAAGGACTGAGCTGAAGGCCAAGATCCCACTATAACATCAAAGAGTGCACTCTTTTTACATTGACATCTGTTAAATGCAGATACATGTAGAAGCCCCCCAAAAGAGTGGAGAGAGTGTCGGCAGTAATTTTGCAATTACATCACTGATCATTTTGCCCTTCTTTTCTGTCAATAATCCATGAGTATTGCTAAAGCCAAAATAAAAAAAACAGGAGTTGATCCAAAACAGAGATGACCAGTAAATGGGATATTTGCATGTCCTCTGTGTTCTGTATCCACTGCTGCTTTTGGCTTTCAATCCTGAAGCTTTTCATTCCTTCTGACAGATGAAATGAAGGGGAAAACCAAACATAGTGGCAACATCATAGAGTGATGGAGGGTGAAAACAGCATTATGGAGTGTGGAGGTGGCGGCAGCAGCATCATGAGGTCAGAGAGTGACACAATGACAAATTCTGGAGCTGGCAGCAACATGGTAAGCCACAGTGTGGCACAATGACAGAGTGTGGAGGTGGTGGCAGCAGCATGAGGTCAGAGAGTGGCACAATGACGAATTCTGGAGGTGGCAGCAACATGGTAGGACACAGAGTGGCACAATGACAAAGTGTAGAGGTGGCAGCACCAGCAGCAGGAGGTCAGAGAGTCGCACAATCACAGTATGTGTAGGCGGGCAGGCAGCAGTAGCAGTAGAATTAGGCCAGAAAGCAGCACAATGACAAATTCTAGTGGTGGAAGCAAAATGGTAGGCAACAGTGTGGCACAATGGCAGAGTGTGGTGGTGGTGGCAGCAGCAGCAAGAGGGCAGAGAGTGGCACAATGACAAATTCTGAAAGTGGTAGCAACATGGTAGGTCACAGAGTGGCACAATGACAAATTGTGGAGGTGGCAGCAGCAGCAGGAGGTCAGAGAGTGGCACAATCACAGTGTGTGTAGGTAGGCGGCAGCAGTAGCAGCAGCAGCATGAGGCCAAAAACCCCAAAAACTAACACCCTGGACTTTGAGTGAAAATCACTCCATCTGTGTGGATTTGACACAGATTTCGTGATATCTACTTTAGCAACAAAAAAGAATTGAAATTTGGGGAATACTGTACCCCAAAAACTGACACACTGGACTTTGAGCAAAAAATGACTCCATCAGCTACTGAGTACAAGCAGCCAGATGCTAGAGACAGCACATGCAGTGTGAAATTACGGGATTGCAAATGGCCGTATTTTTTTATAGGGCTGTGACCTCACATAAGCCCGCCAGTTGCTGATTGGCTTACATGTCTGCACATGTTATCGAGGGTGTTCCTTTCTTCTTCCCAGAGTTCTCTGCCCCATGTAACACGTTGTGCTTACTGCCATTTTGCTAATAAAAGGGAAAAAAAGATTTGTTCCCATGCATCACCGTAAACTTCAATTTTGTGCAGAATTGAAGTCTTCCTGAAATTCCAAACAAATTCCACTTTGTTAGAATCGATTTGCCCATCTCTAGTAACAATCTTCAAAATATTTTTCACCTTGGGATCTGTAAGTTATGTTTTGATTTACTGAAAGTTTTTTTTTCTGCAGCAAACAGAAAGCAAACACGTTGTTAGTAGCTTTTTGTATTCACCTCTGTTCTTTACTGCATTTTACAGAATAAAGCAGTGATGTTGATATGTCCTTCACACTGTTCTTTTTTTTTAGCGATTCTCCAGAGATGTTGAAATATAGATGCAGGATCTACTTCTAAAGACATCCCATGCCTTGCGCCTTCAATGAGGACCTTGAATTCCGCTTAAGCTGGTGCTATAATAGACCAAATAAAAACAGAAAAACAGAAAAAGTAAATTCCTGGAGCTTCCTCGACAAATAAAACAACAGTAGAGTAGAGAGCCATTTATCTCATCTCCAGGGACACTTGCATATATTTACATGCCTTCTGATTATACAACAAACAAAATGACTGATCTTTTAGAACTGTCAACTGCTTAATATTTATTCCCCCAATGCAGCCCAAAGCCAGCGTTATAATTGAATGTGAAATTCTTATTTATGTCGCACATAAAATAACATGGATCCACAATTAAAATGAACTATGGAATACTTTAGCAAAAGATCTAATTATTTTCTTCTCTGAAGCAGACTACATATTCAATAAAATATAGACTAAAAGGAAAGCGATGCAAATATAGAACCGGTCCCCAAGACTGGCCTTAAATGGTCTTCTCTTTACAAAAAGAATTCCTAATTAGAGAAAGAAGATGGAGATGTCTGTAATGATACAAACCGACTCGTCGAAAATGTGCAATCCTCTTTTCATTAATGAGCCATCAGAAGACGATTTACGGCATTTACTTTTCAATGCAAACTACTTAAATGGTAAAAAAAATAAAAAATCCACTATGAATGGGCAATCAGCTATTTGCAGCTACCGGCTAAGAAGGTGAAAATACAAAACGGTGATTTCAGAGGAATGTGACCACGTTGTATTGAGGTATGAAACGGTTACCCAGCTGGAATAAAGGCTGGAGGTATAATTAGGTTGTCTGATAAATGTCTTTGTGATTGGTGGTAGGATGATGTAGATAAAACACTCTAAAAGGCATCCCATAAAGTATGATACAATATACACTGCAGATATATGGGGCATTAGGAAACAGACGGTGAGACTACTATAGTAAATTTTCATCTTCATGCACTCGAAAACAAAGGCCTCTAAGTATAGAACAAATAGAAATGCTATAAATTATTACCAATACTGTAAATCCTCCTATGGAGGCTGCCTTTAATCAAAGGATAAAGCTAAATTCACACCAAGGATGTCCTGCAAATACAATGATAAACAGATTTTCACGATTAACACAAATGAATGGTTAGAAAGTATTCTAGCACTAGGCTCTTAAAAGGAATAAACTTCACACACATATAAAAGTTTATCTTCTTGCTGCAAACTGATGTAATAGTACATCAGCGTGTGGCAAGGGTGTATTGGCGAGGACACCGATCGTATTCCGACACTGATCACGGGGAGGATCGATCACACCCCTTAGGGCTAAAGTACCAATAGTGGTTTAAAAAATGGTAAAAAAAAATTAAGAGGGTTCAATAAAAAATAAATAAAAAACCTAATAGTTCAAACAACCACCCCCCACCCCATTTTCTTAAAACTGATATGAAAGTAATTAAGCAAAAATAATCGTAAACATGTTAGGTATCACATGTTCTGATCTATCAATATATAAAAATGGACATTCTATACGGTGGACCCCCTAAGGGAAAATAAATTTTGTAACTCATAAAAATTAAAATAAAAAGTGATTAAAAGGTTGTACAGTCCCACAAGTTAATTTACATGTCCTCACATTCGGCAAAAAAATGGCACCTTACACAGCATGATATGCATGCCATTTTTATCTACATATAACCGGAAAAAGGCTTCGGTGTGGAGCTGTAACGTGTTGTTTTTACACAATTTTACGCACTTGGAAAAAGATTCGCTAAATTGTCAGAATCTCCTTGCACTTCCTTGATCCTCCTTAATTCTAAAATAGGCATTTGTATGGTCAGAGTCATAAAAAAGTGAAGGTAATAAATGGTGGCATTTATCTTACACTTGGCCCTATAGAGAGCAGATTAGGTAGAGGATTCAGGCTCCATTCCCCAATTTATTGATTGTTAATTAGAGATGAGCGAGCACTAAAATGCTCGAGTGCTCGTTACTCGGTTCAAACTTTTCCCGATGCTCGAGGGCTTGTATCAAATAACAAACCCCATTGAAGTCAATGGGAGACTCGAGCATTTTTCAAGGGGACCAAGGGGACCAAGGCTCTGCAATAATATGTGTCATTTTATTGAGAAATAAGGAAGTCAGTCCTGTTTGTTCGTTTTTTTTATTCAATGGAATATTCATGGAACTTCAAAAAAGGAGAATGACCCGTGTTAAACATCTGCAATGTGTTCTTCACACATATTGTTCTTCACATGCTATTGTGAAGAACACCTTTCTGCACTAATGTCTTCTGATAAGTTAGCAGATGTACGGAAACATCTGCAATGTGTTCTTCACTGTGTTCTTCACTTAAATGATCCGGTGTTCACTGTTTTCATTGTGTTCTTCACTGTGTTTCCTTAATTAAATGCTCGATCTCGAGCAGGCGAAATACTCGTCCGAGCAACGAGCCGTTTTGAGTACGCTAATACTCGAACGAGCATCAAGCTCAGACGAGTATGCTTGCTCTTCTCATTTGTTAATATCACTGTCCAGCAGAATCGTATGAGCGTAAGGTAGGCTTCAATACACAACACAGCACAGGGTATTATCCAAGCAAAATTCCACCCAGCAGGTCTCTCACATCATCCACCTGGGTGGCAGAGCCAACAGAATCTTAAAAGCTATAAAGTGAAATACAGTAAATTATTAAATGTGAAAGTGAAAAAATCTAATGACTTCTCATAGAAGTTCATTCATTTGGGCTCTCAATAAAGAAAGGGAATTATTTCCCTTTACGCAAATGAAGAGAAGATGAAAATCTTTCCAGATGTCAAATCAAACTTAAGGCCCTGATTTATCATTTGAATGGGCAACCCCTTACCTAAGGTTCTTAAAGGGTAGGTAGGTGTCTCTCGATTCAGAGTAATGTAGTGTTCCAAAAGCAACAAAGTTCACTTATCTCCACAGTGACCTCAGAACCTGGCAAGATAGGAGGTCAAGGGACATCTGCTATTTTGATGTTGGGGCCAACATCTGACAGACATGTCAGATATCATGGTATGTTCTGCGGATGTGCAGTAAATGTCTCTGATGAGAACCTTCCTTTAAGTGTTATCCCAGATTTAATTGTGTCAGTCTAGTGCAGTGATGGTGAACCTTTTAGCTACCGAGTGCCCAAACTACAACCAAAGCCTACTTATTTATCGCAAAGTGCCAACACAGAAATTTAATTAGTGGTTTATACTCCCTGCTTTGTCACAACTTTCATTAATATCATCACCTGAGGACCCCAATAAAGCAGAAAATAGATGAAATGTGGATGATCATTCAGGGTCCCATAAACAGGAAGAATTGTCAGAGCAGGAGCAGGATCCAGATCTGCCCACACCTTCCCACTCCTCCAGTGGTCCCAGGTAGAGCTGTCACTTTAAAATAGCTCTGTGCACAGCAAGTGCTGGAAGATACCTGGAGTCATCTCTGGTGATGGCCTGGGTGCCCACAGATTGGGCTCCAAGTGCCACCTCTGGCACCAGTGCCATAGGTTCGCCACCACTGGTCTAGTGTAACACAACATCAGAGTATAGGGTCTTCACAGAAGGTGAGAAAGCATATACTATCTCATATTGTACAATAATTAATTTTTATTTTTTTCATTTTTGTAAGACCTACCCTTAAGTATTACACACACTCCATTCTAAGTCAAGGTGAATTAATGCTACAAACATGGACACGATAAGCACTGATGGGCACAGAGTATAGATGTACTGTACAGCCATGTCACCCACCATAAAGACATCTAAAAAAGTTACATACTATTTGTTGTTGTCAAACAAATTTAAAAATGTTGAAATACAAATGAAAAAGAAGATCCAGCTCCAAGAAATATGCACTCAGCTCCGGAAAGTTTATGAGTAAGGGAAATAATGAAGTTCGGTAGTGTACGATGATTAAGTCATGCATTACGCGGAAATTGTTTTCGTAGGGCTTATTACTGCTCATTGACTATCTAAGTAAGCACAGGTTCAAGAGATAATTGAAAAACTATTGCTGCCAAAAAGCAATGATTGCTGCTGTGGATATGGCCAAAGAATCAAACGGAGCCAAACTGGTTGCTATCCAGTTCTGGAAACCATCCAGAACTTGCAATGCAAATGTAGAGTTCCTCAAATATTAATAAGCAGCTTTGCAATATTTGGCATGTAAACTGTACTTTAGGGAAATCATCTTATTATTTTACCCATAATAAATGACCAATGATGAATCATTTAGTAATCTCTCCATAAGGCAATTTTACAGCCATGACCTGTGCTGTAGGTAGAATGAATGATGAGATAACATACAAGACATGACGTGTACCAACCATTGGTTGAAATGGAGTGTGTGTCATATGTAACAAAGCCGCTACCCTTATTTGTATCCAAGGATCTTTAATATTATAACATTGTTCCAAATTTGAAATGTTCTTAAAAACCTCTTAGATCGGCTGCAGTGATTCCAGAAAATCCTATCCTACCATTGGTTTTATTATAAAAGGAAACCTGTCAAAAGAAATTGACCTATGTAGAATATTAATAGATATTGGGGGGATAGCGCTCGGCACAATCCAGATTGTTATGGTGGCAAACACAAACTGGTTGTGAGGTAACAGTGTTCACTGCAGATAGACTCCGGTGATCAACTCCTCTTTATATGGCACTAACGGTGGTGCTCAGCTAATGTGAAAAATAGTCCAATGAGTATTCAAAGGGAAAAAGATAAGCGGCACTCACCATAACTGTGCAATTGGTATGTTTATTTCAGGTGCAAGTACAGGGAGGAGCGGGACTTGGCGACAAGTCGTTTCGCGCCTACTGGCGCATCATCAAGCCAATGACCTTGGCTTGATGATGCGCCAGTAGGCGCGAAACGACTCGTCGCCAAGTCCCGCTCCTCCCTGTACTTGCACCTGAAATAAACATACCGATTGCACAGTTATGGTGAGTGCCGCTTATCTTTTTCCCTTTGAATAGATATTGGGGGTCATTCGCGTTTTCCTGAGGTGTTACCCGAATATTTCCGATTTGCAGCGATTTTCCATGAATTGCCCTGGCATTTTGGCGCACGCGATCGGTTTGTGGCGCATCGGCGCTGGCATGCACGCGACGGAAATCGGGGGGCGTGGCCATATGGTAACCTGACGGATTCGGAAAAACCGACGCATTTTTAAAAAAAAATTGGTCGCACGGGCCATACTCACATGCACCACGATGAAGACGATGAACTCGGTGGACTTTGGCGCAGCAGCGTCACCTGGTGGACATCGGGCGCAGGACCTTCATGTATCGCCGGAAGACCCGAACACTCGTCAGAGAAGCCGCCGCTGGAACACGAATGGACCGGGTAAGTAAATGTGCCCCATTGTCTCTATTGTTCTATGTATTGTTAAATGTAATTTGATACAAATAACTATACTTGGTGCCAAAGTGATTATTCCCAAAATACGTCCTGGGTGGACACCAGAAGGACTCGATGATACTTATAAAAAGTCTCCTTTATTGGCGTCATCCAGGTTGCAGAATACAGGATACAAGATACTTGCACAGGTTATCAGTCACGTGTCCATGTCAGTCAGTGTATCAATGCGAGTATGTTCTGGAGATGGCCGGGAGGTTTCCATCTCTTCCCGTAGCTCTTCATATATCGTTATACATTACACCTGGTGTGTCTTCTTCTCCGTGTGTCGTCCGAGATGTGAGAGCAGTAGTTTCAGTAGTGAGCGTCGTCCAGCTGTCGTAGCCTTGATGTATCAGCCCAGATGTAACAGCCTCTCGGTAACAGCCGCAATGACACTGTCTGTCTGTCATATATAGTCATAGTAGAGGTGTGTCCTGTATTGTTGGACGTTCTGTGTCCCTATATATGGTATTCATATATATTTAGGCTGGATGTAATGTACATCCCTAATTGTGTATGTCACAACTCGTGTATGGCTATCAGTTTAACTCTACATGGTCTAATATAATATAATAATTATTTAAAGGAAACCTAAAACTTAGAATGGTCGGTGTAAGCAGTAAATACCGAGCACCAGCTCAGGGTGAGCTGGTGCCAGTACTTACTTTCGTTAGTGTTATAAACCGCAGTATCGCGGTTTTAACACTTTTTAAACTCTAGAGCAGAAGAGGCTTCAGTGCTGCGCGCGACCGTGCGCGCGCAACGTCTCTGTCATTTCCTATGTAGGCGCGCGCACGATCGTGCGCACGCAGCGCCGAAGCCTGTTCTGCTCTAGAGTTTAAAAAGTGTTAAAACCGCGATACCGCGGTTTATAACACTAACGAAAGTAAGCACCGGCACCAGCTCACCCTGAGCTGGTGCTCGGTATTTACTGCTTACACCGACCATTCTAAGTGGTAGGCTTCCTTTAACAGCCTAACACACCACTTCCAGTATGTTGTCCAGCAAATTTCTACCCTCCAGACCATGTTTCTTTCATGGCCCAGCGTTAAATCTTTTAAGCGGGTTGGACTTGCTACAGCAGTATACCACCAGGTCGCTCCTCAGTCGCAACTTGTTCACGGCAGTGGCCACGGCAAGGTACAGAAATGGCAGACAGAGTCGAAATCAGACAGGAGGTCAGGACTGGCAGCACAGGAGTAAAGAACATAGCAAAAGGTCAAGGCAGGCGGCAGAGAATTGAGGTCAGGAAACTAAGCAGAGGTCTCAACAGATAAATCACAAGAGTAATAATTAATAACACTTTCTCTAAGGCAACTGGGCGCAAAGATCTGGCAGGAATTATAGGAAGAGGTAGGCTATATAACAGGGAAGGGGCTGCCCAACGCCAAAGCGCTAAAGCGACACACTTGCCCTTTAAATTTCACATAGCCGACGCATACGCACCCTAGGGGGCGGGACGCGTGCCCTTGAGCACGGGCACTTTTGCTGGAGCCTGAACAGGTAAGTAAGCCTGCAGCCGCCGTGAGGAGGTACACGGGGGTACACGGGTGTGCCTGAGACATGGGTCGCAGGATCACCCGTGAGTGTCATCATCCAGAAAATCAACTTTGAAGCGAGATATAAATGTGTTGTAGAAAGTCATGGAGGTGGCGAGCTCAGAACATCTCCTCTGCTGTGACTGACATCATAATCCAGATTATGTCCTTGGATTCAGGATCCTCAGATCCTGGGTCATTCCGAGGTGGGGAGGCCTTGACTTCAGTACTAAACTCTCTACCTCTGTGACTTCATAAAACCAATTTTACAGTTCACTGAAAAGTGATTTTCTGGATGATTCCACCAATTTGGACCATGAAATAAATATGATCTGGAGGGAGTTAACCTTTTTGGCAACAGGATGGTTTATTAGGTTAATTTCTGCTGACATGTTCCCTTTAAGAATTATCTGTGTGTTGTACAGTATGTGTAAGTATCTTGTGCTTTAAATGTCAAGTTCAGAATTTGCATTTTATTTTTGTACATTACTTTGTTGATGTCTATTTATTTAAGCAGACCATAAATTATATCTACCTAGATTGTTGAGCAAGTCAGATGTATCTTGATATATATTCATGTTCAGGCTCTAACCATATATTATTATAAATATGCTGTCTTCGAACTAAATATATGCATGCAGATTAATCCCAGGGAGAATATTATTGCATACATTTTTAGTGATGATCTAGTTATGATTGTAGTTCACAAATTTTTATCATCTATATGATCTTGAATTTCCTGGAGATGTAGGTAGACTGCTTTACCCCATCTCATTTATGAAGGAAACAACACTAAATATAGCAGTTAGTTCAAGATAATGACATGGCTATGTGTTTCATTAATTTATTAACTACTTATTGACCACTGGATAAACTAATGACAGCACAAAAATAGCCTCCTGCTGTGCCAGGATTAATTCATGTTGTCTTCCAGGAGGCAAGAACAGCTCTATCCCATGGATTATAGCTGGAAATGAATATTCAGTTTCCAGACACTAATATCCCAATGCACAGTCCCTGCTCATAGTGATATAACACTTATAATACATATAAAGAGAAAGACAGATATAAATTAAGTGTGGCCCAAATAACGATTAAAAAAAATCTATAATGTATAATAGTCATCATAGGTAGTACAGGAAGTCCCCGAGTTACGTACAAGATAGATTCTGTAGGTTTGTTCTTAAGTTGAGTTTGTATGTAAATCGGAACTATATATTTATAATTGCAACCCCAGCCAAAAATTTTTTGGTCTCAGTGACAATTGGATTTTAAACATGTTGGATTGTCATAAGAACCAGGATTAACAATAAAACTTACTTGTAGACACCTTTAATAACAGTTACAGCTGTTTATTGTCGCTTAAAGGGGTATTCCGTGAATATGCTATAAATAAATGAATGTAATAAAACTCAATGTCATTAGTCACAAAATGGAGCTTAAATAGTTTGATTTTATGATTCACAAAATTTTATCGCCTCTCTAAAGTATGCAGAGTTATCATCAAGATGGCCAGCACTAGAAACTACAAGTCCCATGATCCTTTAGTTCTCAGTAACTCCTCCTCCCTCTAACAGGTTGTAATGATGTGTAACTGCCATCACCAAAACACTGGCCATACTGAATGCACTGCAGCCAACCAACTACAGCCAAACATAGTGATGATCACATGACCCTGCCCAGACGGGTCCAGGACATGTAATGTGGACATTTGACCAGCGGCCATCTTCTGTCCTGTGTCTGCTCCGCAACGGACCGTGCGGAAGAAATTAACGGATTGCTTAAAGGGCCAGTAGCTTTTTAAATCTTCAATACAGTCTATGTCATCAGAATTTTTCTGCTAAGGGGAGCAAAATTTTAAATAACCACTTATTACATATTAGCTTATAGTTTAAGGACCCAATTGTATATGAATTATGCTGATTCCTGGAATACACCTTTATGGCTAAAGTACCGTAAATGACCAACATCCAATGGTCCGTTTGTAACTAGTGGTTGTATGTAATTCAGGTGTTCTTAAGTTGGGGATTAGGTTTGTTTTTTTTTTTTCTTTAACTTTTCTTTAGTAGTAACAGTAACAGTAGAACCATGAGAAGAAGGATCTTGCAATGGAACGGCTATGTCCTTCTGAGGTTAATGGGTCTGGGAAACTAGTGATAAACGGACCCGATTCCAAAATGCTTGAGTCTGTGCCAAACATTGCAGGTTCAGGTCTTCAGGCAGATTTTGAGTTTGGGTTCAGTGTTTTGGCTCAGCTAGTTCCCATCTCCACCATCAGCCTGTGTTGACTCACTAAATGCCACTAGCACACGTGTGACAACTTTGGGGTGCAACTATCCTCCCGAACAAGGTGTCAAATGCCTATGGCAGCTTTGCCAACGCCATTTAAAGTGTAAAATCTATGAAGGATTTGAGCGTTTGGCTTTGGGACTTCACCCGTAAGTACTGGTTTGGATTCGGTATTCAGGCACAAAACCAAACCAACCACTTCTCACTCTCCCCATCGTTTACACCTGCAATTAATACTGGCATTTGAGGCTTCAGTCAAAGGTTCAGGTTTGGACCCAGTGTTTAGGCTCACCCCCGCTGTTAACACCAATGTTAATGATTTGTACACTGATCACAGGTGGTAACTCTTGAAAGAAAATCTACCATCAAAATCAAGCATGATAAACCAGTGACACTTACATAGATGCAGGCACTGTGACTGTGATAATATTCTTAATTTGTCAATCATGGCCTCCTTCCTTCCAAAATCAACTTTTAAAATTATGGTAATGAGGTACTGGGGTGGTTCCCAAAACCCCCTTCATCCGGCAGACTCACAGGCTGCTACGCTGTCGTCGTCCCCCCCCCCCCCGATCCTTTGCTCCTGCTCGGCACTCGTTCTACCCTCTGTCTGATGTAGCCTCACTTTAGCACAGAAAGTTTCAAAACACAGTGGGAGGGGAAAGTGCTCCTCGCACACTATAACAGCCCATGAATCTTCAGCACAAAGCAGCTCTAGTAACTACCTGAGGAAGCCTTTTGGCATTGATTTTAGAAGGAAGGAACCACACCACAAAACAGCTGTCTGCAGATGGGTCCCTCCTCCTTCTGCAGTAGTTTCTGGTCTGGTTGATATGTGATATATTTACTTCTGTTGGAGGAAAACAGATTTATATTTTAGTCTGAATGCAAATGTAAAAGATTTACATAAGCTGCGGATAAAGTAATGATTGTAAATTTTGTTTCCTAAAACATAAGCAAGTCTGCATCAAAGGTGAACTTTTGAGTAAATTTTGTAGAAAGATCTCCTATGAGATGGTGCCTTGAAAACTTTAATGTCTGAATCCTGAGCACTTCATGGAGGAAAGTAATTATCTGTACTCAAGATATTCTGTACCATAAAAGCCTTTCCTTGAATCACCTAAAATAGCACTATGAATCATAGAAGGAAATATCGAGACCTGCAGGATAAAGGAAACAGGCATCAAGTGCATATGAAGGAGACCGGGGACAAGTAAAATCAATGCACTTGTAGAACCTCTTCTGCCTACAAGCGCAATTGAGGAGGTTTTTGTGCAGAGCATTTACAATAGTAATTATTAGTTATTGTGTTAACCCCTTAACGCACTATGGAGAAAATGTACACCATATTGCATTAAGTATTCTTGAAGAGGGCTCATAGTGGATGCTGGTGGCATTATGCCACCAACAGCTACCACTCACACCTGTGTTGCCAACTTACCTACCACCAGTAAAGCCAACACCAACAGCAGGTAAATGCTGACAGCACGTGGTTGGATCGTCACTCCCTGTGATGTCATTAGGGAGCAAGGATCCTTTCCCACCTGTATGAGACTCCAGGACCAGTCATTGGGTATGATGTATAGCAGTGTGACAGGGGCAAAATGTTATAGATCCATAGCAAATTCTCCATGTACTGCAATACCTTAGAATGCAGAATGTGGCTAGAATGATCAGACCCTCAAGGGTTAAAGTACCCTTGGGGGTCGAGAAAGTAGTTAAAAATAAAAAATGGTAAAAAAATTACTAGGCATTAAAACAAACAAAAAATTTAAATAGCCCCCCTTCCTTTCCCTTTAACTGACAAAAAAATTAATAAACAAATAAAATACTAATCTTGTTAGGTATAGACACATCCCAAATGTCAGGATCTATTAAAATATAAAAATGGTTATTTATGACGGCGATCCCCATAATGGAAAATAGCGCCCACATGTCCGAGATACAACTTTTTAGCAAGTTTGCTACACATAAAAAAAAATTAATAGAAAGTGACCAATAGGCCGTACAGTCCTCAGAAAAATGGGAATGCAAAAAAACAAAAATGGCCTGATCCTTAAAGGGTTAAAAGATCTTTTGTTTGGATAGTTCATTACTATCACGCCTCATGCAAAAATAAAAAAGTGCTTGTGATACAATTTAAAAGTTAAATCCAGCGCTCAGTCCAAATCAGTTGGATCGTCCAACAGCACTCCCCCTAAATTGTGTCACATGGATGCCAGCGCCGTTGTGCAACAAAAAGGGTTGTGTGCACATTTACTTAATACCCGTGCAAGCTGTTTTAGCCCCAAAAATGGTGCACAGTCTGACAAAAGTGCACAAGCGACACATGAGCCCCATTCTCATCATTTTACAAATGTCACTAAATACGCAGCCAAATATTAAATACTAACACAACTGGAACATCTCTAAAAATGAAAGAGCTCCGCAATGTCCGTGTCTAATATAAAAGGAGATGAATTCTTCCTATGTAGCGCAATGTAAAAACCAGAACGGTGAGCGTCTCATGATCGAGAATCCGGCGTCCACCATCAAGGCACTGGCACTCCGGTATTTTATTTTTCCGTTACGCTCTAAGTCATATTTACTCTCCCAAGGTGTTTCACTGCATCGGTTCTAGATAGAACTATATATGGCAGAGATAGAGCAGAGAACTGTACTAAAGAATAGTAGATCGGAGATGAAATAATAGCTACCATTGATACTGCTCCCCCTGCTGACCTGTTCAGGCCTTGGCAACATTTTATTAAGTTTACTGGTGAATAAAACTATAAAACTAAACACAAAATGATAGGTTGCTTTAGCGTTATGAAATTGGTAATAAAGTCATATTGAAGGGAAAGTGAGCTATAATCAAGCACTTTGAAACAATTTTCCTTTTTAATATGCCAAATAAAGGTTGAGTTTTAAGCCTTAAAATCTTTTCTTTCCATATTTTGTCAGTAAGCTTTTTGTAAATATATATATTTATATATATATATATATATATATATATACAGGGATTAGTTTCCCAGTTGACTTAGGCCCCTTATACACTTGCGAGTGTGAAGCGATGAACTCGCATCACTCTCGCAACACGTGCTGCCCCTGCCATGCCCCTTTTACTTGAACTAGTGATAGGAGTGCTAGAAAACTATCTAAGTGCTGAATCACATGAACGTAACAAGGACAGATATATGGCTGTACCATTTGTGGCCACATATATCGGTCACCATTGACGTCTATGGCTCACCGCACTGCCCTAGAGCATGCCCTATATTTTACAGTGTTATGGCACCGGCCACTCGCTTCTTCTCCTCTCCTGCGCGGCTGTATGCAATAGCCCGGACGGAGATATGTTGTGTGAATATATATATATATATATATGTTGTGCGTCCTGCTGGTATACTAATGCACGGGGTCTTAGAAGCACTAGAACAAAAATCTTGGGTGCTGATGGGGAGAGGGGATTGTTGTTTCCTATTATTTTTTTTAAAGGGGTTATCCGGGTTTTAAAAATTTCTTATGGCTGGGCTGACGCCGCGGTCCCTTCGATCCGTGCCCCTGTTTGTTTACAGGGGCACGGAAGCCGCGCACAAGGAGCTTCCGGTCCGGGATGTGGCCGGCTCCTCCTATCCATCCCTATCTCTCAGCGTTGTAAGCGCTGAGAGATGGTGTCGGATAGGAGCTTCCAGCCGGCCGGAAGCTCCCTGTGCGCCCCTGTAATGAAACTGGCGCACAGAGAAGACCGGTCGCGGAGCGGGAGATCGGCGGCGCCGGACTAGGTAAGTAGATGTTTAACTAGCCTGTTATGTTTAACTAGCCCACCCCAGCCCGGGCCTCAGTTATTTTTAAAACCCGGATAACCCCTTTAACCTCAAAATATAATGCCCACCAGACATCCCTTTCATGTCAAAAACAGGTGCCATATTTATATTAATGGACTAACCTTAGGGTTTGTTATGAATAGCAGATTATTGGGAGAACAGAACCCCGGGATATGATATGGATGTTCTTAAAGTAGTTATATATTGAGTTAGGATTTTTGCTTGGAGCTGACTGTTTACGTAGAGAAACAGTGATTGTTTTTAATATTATTGGTGTCATAACAGATAAAATAAATAATAATCTGACACATTTTCTATAATATTTTCTTTGTAGCGCCATCATTCACCAACTCCTAGTAATTTATTTCATTGCAAACAGATTGGATCATATTGTGATAATATCTATACAAACCATAGATACAAATTTACTAAAAATCCCAGACACGCCAAAACACTAATATCCTGTTCCTCGTGTAAGTGCCAAGTGATAGCACAAAGGAAATTACAAGAAGGGGACAGAAAGACATCATCAACCTAAAATATATGTTAATAGACGATATTAACGAGTAATTTATTCAGTCAATCATATTAAGCCAAATGGTAAGGTAATATTTTTATGCTAATACTGTTGCGTAAATACATTACTTTGTGGCTAATGGCTTTCAAATGAAGATAATGATTACTATACGGTTATATATGTAAGAGGATCAAAACACCGTTATGTAGATAATTAAAGAGTGTAATTTATTTTTAAATGAGGAATTCTTATTAACATTCTGAAGGAGTTATTGTAATCAAAGGGAAAACTTGTTTTCCCAACAGGATTACTTAGTCTTGAAAGTATTACCTTAAACTATTAGCATCTTAAGTAACTTCTCAATGGTTACTTATATATACAATAGTAGTTTCTTACATATCGAGAGATTTGGTAAATTTAATTCACCATGATGAAATATTACATTCTCCTTCTGTGGGTTTTTCTTTTCAAAGCAGCCACTATGTCAATTGTACGTCTATTGCAGGAAATCTGGTGAGGATAATTAGTTGTCAAATAGATGGTCTTTTGAGGGGGAAATTAACCTTTGGGACTATGAGCTGACACCCATGGCTATAAAAAATGCCAAATTAATGAACATTAAAATGCCAACCTCTCCCCAGAACTCTCTCCCCCCACTCCTGATACCCTGCTATATTTAGTCCATTCAGGCTCACTGACACTACACATGTGGAGAGCTATCTCACGCACTAGTAGGTCAGTCGCTAGTGGCACTAGTACTTACAGTTGATAATCTGCTCCATCAGAAGAAGGACTTAATTTAGACTTCGCCTGGCTGCGTTTTATCACTGTTAAATTTGCCCTAAGATGTCTTCTGTTCTATGCAGCACATCTCCACACTGCACCCCTAAAAATACCATACTCACTTGCAGTATAATGTCACCTGGATAGCAGTTCTCCTAAATAATATACAGTATATCCTAAAAAACACAACTGACCACACTGTCCCCCATATAAAAAAACCTTCTAATGTTATTTCCAACCCCTCCCCATGTATTATATAAACCAGATCCCCTGAAATCATTACATAATGCGTCCATTGATTAACTGATATAGAGTTCCCCTAAGCGTGGGTTCTCATAATTCATTATAGTTTTTTTAACACAGTACAAACGAATCAGGCAAAACTCATCACAAAACACATATGAATAACATATTTCTATAAATGACAACTTAAGTTTTTTATTATTACATTAATTTTAATGATTAAATAGAAAAATAAATTAACACTTTTGCGTTAAGTGATGTGTTCTCAATATATATTAAAACACAACGCAAACACATCGGATCGAGCTGCTCACTATCGGCAGACTGTGTGCTTTTTTTCGGGGATTACAGGGTTGCACGGCTTGCACAGGTATTTAACTATTGCCTGTGCATTTTTTGGCGCAGCTGCACTGGCTTCCATGCGAAGCTAATTGGGGGGAGTGCTGTCAGACGATCCGATTGATTTGAACTGGGCACGGGATTTAACTTTCAAATTGTGTCTCAAGCCCTAGCACTTACATGCACCAATTAAAAGATGGTGAACTCTGTCGGACCTGAGCAGGGAGGCGACACATGCAGGATATTGGGCGCAGAGACTTAGTGAATTGCGGCACAGTGCATTATCGTTGGACAATGCACTTTCTGTGAACTCCAGCAGTCGGCTAAGTACATGAGCCCCATCATGTGAATGCAGCCTCAATAATATAGTCCTAATTAATATACACTAAGCCGTTACCATTAATTTACATACAACCAGCTCCTTATTTAAAAAAACAACCCCTAATGAATTTATATAAAATTACATTTTTACTTTACTTCTAATTTACCCATTTAAAATCAAATCAATATATAGAGATTTCCCATCAAGCTTATATATAAATTGCCCAGTTAAATCATATACATATAGATTCCCCCTATTTTATTATATACAGCACCCCAATTTTATTGTATCCCATACAGCTCTCCACTGTTTAATTATATACGCTACCTACTTTAATTAAAATCCTACATCCATATACAGATATATACAGCCCCCCTATTTTATTTAACATCCTGCTCCCATATACAGTTACCCTCTAGTGTAATTATATACAGCCCCCCTTGTTTTGATAATATCCTGTTCCTATATACAGATTGCCTCCCGATAGTATAATTAAATATCTAGATTTCTCAACCCCCCGGGTAACTATATACTGTTCCCCAGTATTGTTAAATAGTTCCCCCATATCCCGATTCCCTCCCCCCAGGTATAATTTTATATCTCCCATCCTGCTCCTATATATTAATGCCCTCTGCTATAATGATATTCAGCCCCCCTATTTAAAGTTTCATGCTGCAACTCTTGATCCTGATCCTGATCTTGATCTGATCTTGATCTGCAACATCACCGCTCTGTACCTTAAGCCAGTGGGCACCATTATAAAAATAAACCAGTTATTCCACATCGATGCTGTCTCCTCTTTGTCTCTTCTGTCTGCTGCATCCTATGTCAATATGAGTGTGCTCTGTCTATCAATTACATATGTGTCTTAAATACACAGATGCACTTAAATATATAGGTGGCCAATTTGCGCAACCATGGGGGCCAAACCACTCATGGTGCAGTGTGGCATTGTGCCGCTCCCCTCAGGGCTTGGTCATGTCCTGCCTGGAGTTGTGAATATATGTGTAACACGAGAGACGGAGCTTTTGAAAACAAGTTTCGTTTGGAAACTTCTATACACACTTCCTATGCTTTGACTTAATAGTTAATAAGTCAGTGCACAGTTTCGAAAAACCTATAGAAATTCCAACACCAAAAATTCTGCAAAAGGCCAAAAAGTCATGGAGATTCTTGTGATCTACATTCAAACCATTTAAGGAGAAGACATAAGTAAATGCCTGGGAAAAATGCTCATAGAATACAAAGATAGTTCTTACAGGAAGTCTCAAAATATCCCAAAACAAAAACAATAAAATCTGGAGGCCTCTTTAGTTTCTGCTACGGTCATTGTCCATAACATGTGGATTATACATTCAGAATACTCTACTGTATACAGTAGACTTTCCACTAATATTTAAAGTGTTTGTAAAACACAGAGTGGGCCCATATGTAGGAAAAGTCCCCATTGAATAAGTTGGGGGTCCCATCACAGGAACTTTGATGAATTAATTGGTTGCGATATTGATCTTTGTTTGACTTTTGATGCAATGTAGCTTGTCTTGAAGATCAGCTGTGTCTGGTAATGCCCCATTCACCAGTGCATCACCTTTATACTGCTTATTGGTCTAATAAGCTATGAATCTTTTCTTATACTAGGATGTCTAGCCATCTTTTGAAGTTAATTTGTTTTTGCACAAGATCCAGTGGAGTCTAACTGCTGGGACTTGCATTATTATGCCAACTGCATAGTCCCTCTACTGCGACTCAGGCCTATTGAAGTGGTCAGTGGTCTTGATCATACCACCACTGTATATTGATCAACACAGATGGAAAGATATGTAAAATCTCAGAACACCTTAAAAAATGTTACCCCTCACACCAGTGATACCTCCTAGTAAATGGTCAAAGTCTTCCCCATATCACCTAAAATTACAGTAAATACACTATATCAGAAAATGTCTAATCAGGGTACAATGCCTCAGTTGCAAATAATTTTAGGTGTTATGGGGAGGACTTTTACCATTTACTAGCAGGTATTACTGGTGTGAGAGGTAAACATTTATTGGACTGTACCGTACAAATCAGTAGGCATGAGTCACCTTCTGAAGAGTCACGTTTTCTCCGGGCTGCCAGTGAAACACATCTCGTTCTTTTGACTGACAGCTCTGAGTCTGTTCAAGCATGCCTTAAAGAGGACCTGTCACCCATAAAAAAAGGCACTATGAGCTGCTTACTAAAGTAGGTAGGTCCTAGCGCTACCCCATTTTTAGCAGTGATAAACTGCTAGTTTTATCAGAACCCTCCGATAAAGCTAGCAGACACTGCCATGTAGTACATGCGGCAGTCACCACCTCCTAGTCCCGCCCCCTCATAAATACGCCTGACTGCTATGAACACGGATAGTACCAGGCTCCCCTGGTATGTTATATGTTCAGTCTGCCTGTTTATAGTGCACGTTGCGCAAGATTCAGGATTTATGGCGCACGTTGTTCATGAATCTGGCGGCCCCTGCTTAGTGCACTAACTTTTTTTAGTGCACCTTTAACATAGACCGTGCAACACAATTCTGTTGAGTCACAGTAGTAAATGTGGTGCATGGGCCGACTGCGAAACACCCATTTATGTGCAGATTTTTGTCACATCGAGCATAGTGCAGTGTGCTTCGGACACTTCTTAAATACATGTACAAGCAGTTTGCACATTCTTTCTAGTTCAAATTTAGACAGAAAACACATTGGGGGTCATTTAATAAGGGCCCGAATCGCTTTTTTTCGTCGGGTTTCCTGAAAATTAGAGATTTGCGCCGAATTGCCTCGGGTTTTTGGAGCACGCGATGGGATTGTGGCGCATCCACCCCAGCATGCACGCAACGGAAATCGGGGGCGTGGCCATCGGAAAACCGGACGGATTCGTAAAAACTGCGGAATTAAAAAAAAAAATGTTGCTTGACGCGCTTACCTGCACCCAGGATAGCTTGGTGAACTCCAGTGAACTCCGATGGACTTCAGCGCAGCAGCGACACCTGGAGGACATCGGGTGCACTACCTTAGTGAATCACCGGAAGACCTGAACAGGGTCGGAAAACCCGCCGCCGGATCGCAAATGGACCTGGTAAGTAAATCTGCCCCATTAAATAAATGTGGACCTGTGAGTGTTAGGCCCGTTCCACACTTGCGAGTGTGATGCGATGAACTCACATCACACTCGCAACGCATGCTGCCGGGAACGCACGGCCCGAACGCTGCACCGCGGGAGTGAACTGATCCAGAGCCCTGTAGTTAATGGTGCATTCACACTGGCGTTGTGGGGATGCATATATAACCGCAAGTTTGTGGCCGTTTATATGTCCACATAGATGGCAATAGGCTCCCGGCGTCGCTGTGTGGCACCGTATCACATCATACATGGGGAAAAGATGGAACATGTGCGCCGTGCATCCATATGGAGAGGGGAGGGGTGAGCTTGTGTGCCTTGGAGCTTCACTGTGCAAGCAAAAAATAAATCCCTTTACACAACAATGTATGGGGGTCCAGATATTGGGTAAGTAATATCCTGATATATTCTAGTAATTTGCCATTAAATATTGTAGACATCCCCTTTATGTTACCTATAACACAAGACTAAATACTTACATGATTTATTATAGTAAATTATTATACAGTTAATATTATCATCTCCCCATTATCTAGCAGTGCCTCCAAAACACATACGGGAGCCTACACAAAACTTTTTACCAACTCTTCAATGTCTGTGATTCAGACAAAAACAAACTCCTCATATCTCAAGGATTAGGTAGAAAATCCATTCTATCCTTGGAGAGATCACTAATTAGCAGAGTTGTGTTCAGTGGGTGATAGTCAAGGTAATTGTTAAATGTTTTCCTTGCAGTGATAGGATGTCCATGGTAAACCAGCCGGCTCCATCTGTAAAATTAAACGAAAAAAAGAACATTTTGAGTCAATTCAAAACAATTATGGAAATAGAACACAGGAACTTACATAAGAATTTATCTAATCATAACTTCCTTGGTTGTTTAAAATTAAACCGAATGTGTTTGTTTTGACCATAAAAAGCTGGAGAGGTAGCACCCCATGTATCTGTGTAACTAAAACTATATCTGAGTACTGTTAGTAGCAGCAGGACTGTGAAAAATGCATATAGATTCCTGAATTGTAGCTGCATTTGCAGCATAGGTGTTTGAGATCTCTTCGATAAACCCAGAACAGCCCCTCTTCGGTACTATGAGTCACTGCTGTAGCAGCTTCTGTTCGTACATGATAGCAGTCACCAAGCGTTGTGGGAGGGAGCTTTGTTTAATGAATTATGATTCTTCCAGACCCATTTGCACCTATCACAGCCCAGTCTATTGACTCTTTGATGATATAGAAGTTGATCTTTTTTCAGCCCAGTATTGTGTAATACACGAGGCCCAGTGCTGGCACATTATATCACATTATGACATCAAAAAGAAACATTTTGACATCACAATTGAACACTATGGGGGACATGTATCATTATTTCTGCTAGTCATATTGTCTCATTTTTGCGACTTTTGTTGTATTTGCATCTTTTTTGTGACTTTTCACTTGTTGTTTTTCTAGTACGCCTTGGTCTGCACCTTGTGCAGTGTGTCTTAGTTTCCCAGATGTTCCGTGTGACTTTTCATTTATGTATCACTTTTTTCGCTTATTTTTGCGACTTTTTAGGAGCAAATCTGCACCTGGTCCAGGGCAGGTGCAAAGGAAAGATTTTTTTCATGGACCTTATTTTAACATGTAAATTGGAATTATTGTACATGCTTTTGCATAGTAACCTGTATTTTGAAGATTCTGAAATTTTTGCATTTACATTTTTTTTTTTAATTTATTGGTTACTTATAAGTGTGCAGTCACAAGTTGCATTTTGATTGCGTTTTGAAAACTATTACAACAGCTGAGGAGAGGTGATTTGCCTAATTAAATTCCTGTTAACATTTGCATTTACAAAACGCAATATAAATGTGATGTTAACGCATGGGTCAACATTGCATTTACTGTGCGTTTTGTAAATGCAAATGTTAACAGTAATGTAATTAGGCAAATCACCTCTCTTCAGCTGTTGTAATTAGTTTCAAAACGCAACTGTGACTGCACCCTTAACACATTGGGGCATATTTACTTATCTGTCCGACGAGGATGAACTCTGCCGCGATTCATGAAGATCGTGTGCCCGATTTCCTGCATGTGTCGCTTCCCCGATCATGTCAGCCAGAGTTCACCTTCTTCTTCCTGATGTATGTAAGTGCATGGCTTGCGTGCGTAGTTCAAATCCGTCGGCCTGGCCCCCGATTTGTGTCTCGTGAAAGCCGGCGCGATTGCAACACAAAATTATCGCGTGCAACACAATCCCCCGCGCGATCCCTGAAAAGTCGGGAAACCGACGAAAATGTGGACGTGGGACCCTTAGTTAATAAGCCCCATTATGTGATCGCAGCCTCATATGTCGTCATTTCCCTGGGGTGTGACTAGAGGGCTTAAAAATGTAGGACACAGCCTCAAATCTAAAATTATCAGTAGTGTCCACTCCTGTATATAACCCCTCACGTGGCTTGTGTCCATGTGCATTTGAGACATTTGCAACGAAAGTCTCAAAAAGAAGCGAAAATTTGTGCCTGCCAGGATAGGAAAAACTGAACATGTATCACAAGTAAAAAGACAGTAAATGTCTCTAAAATTCACCACTGAGAGACTAAACTATGATACATGCCCCCCTATGACAACCAACTTGAACCCAATGACATCACAATGGAAACCTATAACATCCTCTATATGACATCAACCAAATTTAGCCCGTTGACATGACAATGGACAAATCTGCACAATGGAAACCTAAGCCTCCTGATGTATCGGCAATGACAAGGAAGTGTGGCCTTCATCATAAGCTCATATGATAAATTGTAAGTCTATACAGTATGTGTATTTCCGCTTATCCTCCACTTCAGAAGTCCCAATTGTCAGATTATCAGAATTTTAGCGTATAAAACAATGGCTGCTTTAACTTGTACATCTAAATAACAAAATCTAATAATTATTGCAACATTTCATTAAAATAAGAAAAATATTGTGTTGCCACATTGTCTAGACAAGAGTATAAAAATATAATAAAAACCCCATAAATCTCCCAAATATAATGTAGCTACAAGATATTGATGAATTACATCCTAACTTTTAATTGCCGGCAGAAATGTAGTAAATGAAATCTAAATTATGATTAGCCGGGCCATAAAATTGTTACTGCAAATATGTCTTAATTCAGTCTCTTGTTAATTCAAGGATTAATTTTTATTACTGAAAATGCAAGATGGTAATAAACAGCAGCATAAATTTTGGCGGCATCTGTACAGCTTAATTTTTTTAACAACACATTATTATGTTTTAAATTAAAAAGAAAATACAATGTCACTTCTAACCACAATGGTCATTACTCCAGAGCCACAAATTACTTATAAGTGCATCTTGTTTGATTTTTTATTTTTTTCAGTTTTGTTCTCAGTTAATAGAAAAATATTTTAACTTTTATCCTAATGAGGGGATAATACAGATTTTACTCTCACAAATAATATCATTTGTTCTGGTAAGAATTGGGGCAGTTTTAATGATAAAGAGCAGAAAACATAATAATTAAAAAATATATAAAGCCTACTGCTATTGTTTAGGATAAAGAAAAAGAACCATTCTTGTTTATAGGCTTCTACTGGTACTGCAGCTCCTTAAAGGGGTTTTCCATGTTAAGCAAATTCCAGTAAATAATATAAATTGTTTATGTAATGAAAGGTTATATTTTTCAATATACTTTCTGTATTAATTCCTTAAAGGGAACCTGTCACCAGGTACCTCATTTTCACTAAAGGCAGGTTGTAAAAGCCCATCACACCTGCATTGCAAATATGTCTTTCTGCTTTCTCTAAGCATTTGCATTACAATACAATTGTGTGTTATCACTTAACTTACACCCTGACAGAATCCTCTGTGTAGTCCTAGGGGTTGGGCTTTGGTTTCAATGCATCTCACAAAACAACATGTGACTTGTATGTGCTGTGGACTCCTCAGCTCTTGGTCCCCACCTTTGTTCTCATGTAAAGCTCCTCCTTCTCCCGCTGATGTCAGCTCACCAGGCTGTGACCTCTGTACAGGAGCACAAAGGTGGGGGACAAGACCTGAGTAGTCTGCAGCACAAGTAAGTCACATTTTGTTTTTTGAAATGCAGCCAAACTAAAGCCCAACCCCTGGTAGCCATCTGTTACAATTTTGTTTTAATAGTATAAAAAAAGATGCTGATTGTTGCATTATTTTTTCGCTAGAGAGAACAGAACCTGCAGAATGCATGGGTGAGCTGAGCCATACTTATCCCCTTACACATGTGTGTTGTATCTAAACATCACATGTTGACTGCAGGTGTATGGAGTGCGTTCACTGGCTGAGTCCTCTCCACACAAGGTGGATGTTTGCTCTAAATCTCAGCAAACACCCACCGGTAACACCCACAAACGATCCTAGCCGGCAATGGGTGGGCGCCGCCATCTTGGCATAGATCGTTAGTAAAAAAAGTAAATAGTAAAAATTTTTAAAAACATTTAAAAGTTAAATAAAATAAAATAAAAACTAAAAATGTCCCCGCATCCCAAAATCTGATCTATCAAAATATAATAACTGTTATTACCAGCGTTGAACCCGGTAACGGAAAATAGAGCCAAAGCGCCACTTTTGTACAGTCCCCAAAATGGTAGCAGCTCCATATTCTGTAGTATGATAAAGGTATTAGCGCCAGAACATAGCAAAATGAAGAATTGTTTTATGTACAGAAGGTTTAAATTTTTTCAAATGTATTAACCCCTACGGGACACAGCATCTTTTGGCCTAAAGGACGCGGACCCATTTTTCAAATCTGCCCTGTGTCACTATAAGTGGTTATAGCGTGGGAATGCTATGAGATATCCAGGGGATTTTGAGATTGTTTTCTCGTGACACATTGTACTTCAAATTAGTTTAAAAATTTGGATGAAATCTTTTGCGTTTAGTTATGAAAAAAAACAAAATTTGGCAAAAAATTGGAAAAATTCTATATTTTCAACGTTCTAAATTCTCTACTTTTGATGCAGATAGTCATAGCACCCAAATAAATTCATAACTTACATTTCCCAAATGTCTGCTTTATGTTGGCATGGTTTTTTTAAGATTCCACATATTTTACTAGAATGTTCTGAGGCTCAGAATTTAGGTATCATTTTTCACATTTTTTGTAAAATCACCAAAACCCGTATTTAGATGGACCTGCTCAACTTCTAATTGACACTGAGAGGCCTAAATAATAGCTAGACTCATAAATTACCCCATTGTGGAAACTACACCCCTCAACGTATGAAAAACCACTTTTAAGAAGTTTGTTAACCCTTTAGGTGTTTTATAGGGGTTAAAACAAAACGGAGGTGCAGTCTGAAAATTGTAATATTTTTTCACAATACACTCATTTTGGGTGGAAAATTAAACATATACAATGGATTAAATGAAAAAAGGCTCCACAAAGTTTGATACCCAATTTCTCCCGAGTACACCGATACCCTATATGTGGTGGTAACCTGCTGTATGGGTGCACGGCTGGGCATAGGAGGGAAGGAGGCGTCATCCAGATCCAATTTGCTATGTCACATTGTACAGGCTATAATTTTTTTCTTTTTTTATTGAGGACCTATAGGGGCTTATTTCTTTTGCCACATGAGATGCACTTTTCTGGTACATAATTTTGGGGCATCTATAGCTAATTGGTGAGATTTAATTAAAGCTTTGTTGGTCGAGGAAATGAAAATCGTCAATTTTTAGGAACATTTTTATGTGTTTTTTTTTTGGCCGTTAACCATACCATAAAAATAGTATATTATTTTTATTCTATGGGTCGCCACGATTACAAAAATACTTCATTTATATATATTTTTTATTTTTTTCCATTTTTACTGAATAAAAAGTAATTTGGCAAAATTGTTGTTAATTTTAGCATCACCGTCTTTCATATGCATAACTTTTTTATTTTTCACCTCACAAATCTGTTTAAGGGCTTATTTTTTGCGAGAAGGATTGTACTTTTTAGTGGTCTTATTTTAGATTGCGTAACTTTTTTAAATCACTTTTTAGAGCATTTTTAAAGGGCATTAATAAAAAATCATCTTTTTTTCAGAGAGAGTTTTTTGAGGTTGTTTTTTACGGGGTTCACTCTGCGGGTCTAATAACGATTTTGTTTTATTATGCAGATTGTTACGGACGCAGGGATACCAAATATGTGGGGGTTTTGTGTATTTTATTCAATTGTACTGAATAAAAACTAATTTGGAGAAAATCGTATTCATTTTAGCATCACCATCTTTTCATATGCATAACTTTTTTATTTTTTGGCAGATAAATCTTGTTAGGGGCTTATTTTTTGCGAGAACAGTTGTTCTTTTTAGTGGGCTTATTTTAGAGTGCATAAAATTTTTTAAATCACTTTTTAGAGCATTTTTTATAGGGTATTAATTAAAAATTATCTTTTTTTCGGAACGTTTTTTGCGTTTTTTTCCTCCGGCGTTTACCGTGCGGGTCCAGTAATGATTCTGTTTTATTATGCAGATTGTTACGGACGCGGCAATACCAAACATGCGGGGGTTTTTTGTGTTTTTATGTTTTTTATACTTTATTAAGTGTTTTTATGGGAAAGTGACATTTTAGGGGCTTATATTTTTATGTATTTATTTTTTATTTATTATAATGTGTAGTGTTAAGTGTTTTTGCATAATTTTACTTCTACATACTTGAACTTAAACCAGTGATACTCTGATCACTGGTTTAAGTTCAATACACTGCTCTACAATACTATTTTATTGTAGAGCAGTGTAAACTGTCTGAGCAAGCTTGCGCATGCTCAGACAGTTTACAGCCAGACCCGGAAGGGTTCTGGCTGCCATGGAAACCGGGCAGCTCCGGGGCACATGCCAGTCCTCGGAGCTGCCCAGGAGAGGATCGGATCCCCCGGTAAGCGGCACGGGGGATCCGATCCATAGGGGGAAGACCCTTACACGCCGCGGTCATGCTTGACCGCGGCGTGTAAGGGGTTAACACCCGCGATCGGAGTCGGCTCCGATCGCGGGTGTTAGCGCAGGCTGTCAGCTGTACTAGACAGCTGACAGCCGCTGCTTCTGGTACCGGCTCCGTTCGTGAGCCGGTGCCAGAAGCAGGACGTTATAGTGCGTCCTGGTGCGCTAAGTATCTAGCCACCGGGACGTACTATAACGTCCTGGTGCGCCTAGGGGTTAAAACACAATAAAACCGATAGAAATGTAAGTATCTCTGTAATCTTACCGACCCAAAGAATAAAGTAGACAAGTCATTTGGGGCACTCAGTGAAAGCCGTAAAAATCAAGCCCACAAAATGCATTTTTTCACCAATTTCACTGCATTTAGAATTTTTCCCTCTTCCCAGCATGGATTATTAAATACCGTCACTATGAAGTGCAATTTGTTATGCAGAAACAAGCTTTCACACAGCTATATACATGGTAACATAAAAAAAAAACTTTATATGTTTGAAGGGGTTTAAAATGGAAACACAAAAATGAAAATGGGCCTGGTTATTAAAGGGTCACTTTGCAATAAATCTGTTCCATTAGACAGGTCTCTGCATGTATATTTAGATGTATCTTTGTCCTGTGAGAGCCTTGGCCTTTCCCTGTTATCCACATGCTGCTCTTTTCATCTCCACACAACTTCCTGTTTCTCACTCCTTCAGTCCATCCTAATGGCAGCCTGCAGTGTGTCTATTTTCTCTCCATCCGTCTCACTGACATACACAGGAAAGGGGGAGGGAGCAGGATGAGTCATATCTCCTGCTGCATGTCCCTCCTATTTACCAGTGTAGGATCTTTGTTTACATGTCTATGCAGAGTGCACAGAAAGTCTGCACACAGCAATAAAGGAAGCATCGTGGATGATGAATGGATTGGTGAACATTCAGGGATTATTATTAAGGCAGTAAAGGCACACAGGCAATTTATGTTAATGAGTGGCCAACCCCTTTAAAGAGTTAAATAATGGGTACACAGTATTTGTATAAATATGATTTGCACTCACCTACAGTGAAATCAATTTTGTCTTGAAGGGCTATCTTCTTTGGAAATTGGATGAAATATTCCCTTCCATCCAACCCGATGTAGGTCAAGAAGAGGGAACATATAGCAAGTACAGAAGCACATTAGACCATATACAGATATTTATCTATTTATCCATCTAGCTCTATAATGTGCCACCCATAGCTCACATTTCATGTTCATCATAGTGAGATCCAGAAGTGCTGTCACTATGGAGTTAGGGGTTTGTTGGACCCCCTTCCCTCTGATACTCAGTCCCATCTTTATGCTATTTACTTTATTCAAGAGCTTAGTGTTATTATGTGTAATTATTTTATGCTTAATAACATAATCCTGTAAACATAATGCATTATTCATCTTCATAATGGCATAATCTTATAATTTGTATCATTCATTACAACATATTATATTCCTTTATCTTTGAATTAAGGGAAGCTAATTATATCTGTGGAAGCTTTCAGTGCGTTCTGGTTGTGATCGCTCTGTCATTAGGTTCTCGCTGGATGTTATGTGCGGGGAGCGTCTTGTTTTATTAGTGCGACATATACATTTTAGATTCTACTTGAATAATTCTCTCGCCTGCTGCCGGAAAACCAATGTTAATGTGCGAACAGGCAACATCTGAGTCCCATCAGATAATGTGACGTGAGTAGAATGGACTGATGCGGGGACATTGGGCAGCGATGCTCAGTATGATAAAGAGGTTGTTGTTCATCCTACATATGATGTACCCTGTGCTTTACCGTATATGGGATCATACATACAAGTTTTGACATAGATTACTAGAATGATTCAATGATCTGATGTACTTGTATAGTAAAACTGTTGTGATATCACAGTGCACCTTTATAAACACTGAAAATCATTATGCACATTATCGCTGTGACATATAAATTAGCCCTGTACCTATAGGTATTGTCCCTGTACAGTGACCTCATTGTGTAATTATAGTGGTAGCAGCTGCTATGGGGACCGCAGTGTCAGGGGGCCCCAGCAGCCGGCCTGACACTAAGGAATGGAGGATGTGCACCATTATATACATATTGTGCTGCACATTGTAAAGCATAATATGTATATAACAGTGCATATCTTCTACAGTACACAGCTCAGATAAGAAATGTTGGCAGAGGGAGAGGGAACTACAGAACCACTGGACTGTAATGTCTTAGGCCCCTTCTCCACTGGCGTTTTTCACACGCGAGTTCTGCGCGTGCATTTGACGCTCAGAACTCGCATTGCACTCTGTCCCATTGTATTCAATGGGTCTTTCTCCATTTGCGTGGTTTTCAACGCGCGTGCTTGCGTTCGTTTGCACGCGCGTCAAAATCGCAGCATGCTCTATTTTTGCGAGTCACGCGCAATTTTCACGCCCCATTCAAGTCTATGGAGATGCATCAAGAACGCATTGCACTCGCAATCATTGCAAGTGCAATGCGAGTGCAATGCGTTTTAAACGTAAGGGTTGCTAGGTGACCAGAATAACAGTATTTCCCCTGCTCGCGAACGATCATTTAATTAAAAAAACACAATGAAGAACAGTGAAGAATAGAATAAAACCAGTGAACACAGTGAAAACAGTGACCACAGGATCATTTAAGAGAAAAACACAGTGCAGAACACAGTGCAGAATAGATTACAGATGTTCGGCACATCTGCTTACTTGTCGGGAGATACGCGCGGAGCGGTGCGAACAAAATAGCATGTGAAGAACAATATATATGTGTGTAAAGAACACATTGCAGATGTTTCCATACATCTGCAATGTCTTCTTCACACATATATATTGTTCTTCACATGCTATTTTGTTCGCACCGCTCCGCGCGTATCTCCCGACAAGTAAGCAGATGTGCCGAACATCTGTAATCTATTCTGCACTGTGTTCTGCACTGTGTTTTTATCTTAAATGATCCTGTGTTCACTGTGTTCACTGTTTTTATTCTATTCTTCACTGTTCTTCACATCTGCTAACTTGTCGGGAGATAATATACGCGCGCGGAACAGTGAAGAATAGATCGCAGATGTTTGCAACTTATCAGAAGACATTATTTTTCAATTAAATAAAACATTTTATTCCCGAACCTTGGTCCCTTTGAAAAAGTCCCATTGACTTAAAAAAACGCGCGTGAAAAACGCACCGAAAACGCAAAAAAACGCGAACAAAAATGAAACAAAAACGCAGCAAAAACGTCAGTTTTTCGCGCATTGCACCCTGACGTGAAACGCAACGCTAGTGTGCAAGAGGCCTTATCTCTACTTCTTGCCATCTTTGTGCACTCTGTATGTGTGTGTTTGTATTCTGTATGACTGTATATCATACTGTAAGTGTCTGTAGATGTGATGTCTATATGCTGTATGTGTGTATAAATGGTGTGTGTATATGTTGCATATATGTGGTGTTTATATACTGTATGTGGTTGTATGTCATATTGTATGTGTGTGTATATATGAAGTGTATATGCTTTATATGTGTGCAGATTTGATGTGTATATACTATATGTGTGTATTTGATGTATAAACACTGTGGGGCGTATTTATCAGGACCTCTGCGCCACGTCAGTGTGCTAGCTTATTAGTAGCACTTGCGAATATTTGGCCCAATATGCCACCTTCACGCCAGTGGGGCGTGAAGGAGCGTGAAGGGGGGGCATGGCCGGCCAAGCGAAGGGCGCGGCCAGCTGGGAGTGTGCCGACGCGGGGCGTTACTGGCCCGCGTCTGTGTACTTGCTGCCGTTGCCGACTTTTTATATGTGAAAAGTCGATGGCTGTGTTTTTTTTCTATGCCAGGTAGGGCTTCGCAGCCTCCCGCCCCGATGTATCCCACTGCGAATATGCAGCAGCGGGGCTATCATACGCTGGCGCACGAGCGCCAGCATATGATAAATATGCCCCTTTATGTGTGTATAAGTGTGTATGTGTGCAGATGAGTATATAAATGTATGTGTCTGTTTAAGATTGTGTAAATGTGTATGAGTGAATGTATGTAGATAACATTACTGTGCGTTGCATGGTCCATGTTAAAGGTGCACTATAAAAAAGTTGGTGCACCCTGTCGGAGCACTGCAGTGTGCTTCAGATTCAGGATTTCTGGTGCACGTTCTTCATTAACCGGTTAAGGACTGGCTGTGAAAACACCCGCGATCGGTGCTAACAAATATGCAGCAAAGACTTACCGGCTATGGAGAGGACTCAGCCCGTGAGCCCTCTCCATGCAGTGCGACCAGACCGCCGCCATGAATACACGGCGGGCGGTCGCGAAGTGGTTAATCTGGTGGCCCCTGAACTGCTTCGACAGAGTACACCAACTTTTTTATGGTGCACCTTTAACATTGGGCATGCGTCAGACTTCTATCAGACTCTGCATGATAAAGGTGGCCCATGGTCTGACTAAGCACAGGAACGTCCATTTCAATGACGAATTTTGTGTTGCGTGAAGAATAGTGCTGCAGTGATACAAAAGGGACACGTGCGACAAGCAGTTTGGACTTAAAAGAAGGTGCTAAGTTCAACAATAAACTCTAACAAGGTCCTTAGTAAACGAGCCCCTATTTGTATTATCCCTGTACTGTGACATTAGTGTGTAATATCCCTGTACTGTGACATCACTTTGGATTATCCCAGCATTGTGCTACCAGTGTATGTTTTTATGTCTGTACTATGACATCAGTGGGTGTATTATTTATGTTCTGTGACATCACAGTGTTTTATCCCAGTACTGTGATTTCATTGTGTGGGTTATTTTAGTTCTGTGACATCACTATGGGGCAGATTTATCAAGCTAATCTAAAAGTAAGAATGTTCTTAGTTGTCCATGGGAACCATTTACAGCTCAGCTTTCAGTTTACCAGGGCTATGAATATTTTAAAGGGGAGATGTAATTAGCTGCCATGGGCAACTATGAACATTCTTACTTTTAGGCAGCTTGATAAATCTGACACTATGGGGCACATTTACTTACCTGTCGCGTCACGATCCCCTCATTGTCCAACGAGGATTCGGATCTTCTGCGACTCACATAGCTTGTATGCCCGATTTCCAGAATCCGTCGCTTCCCCCGTTGTGGTCCGCCGAAGTTCAACTTTTTCTTCCCGGTGCATGTGAGTTCTGATCTTGCGACACAATTTCGTTTTTAAATGTCCGAATCAGTCGGGTTGTCCGATGTACACGCCCCCCCATTTGTGTCGCATGCAAGTCGGCGCCGATGTGTCACAATCTGTTCGCTTGCGCCAAAAACCCGGGGAAATTCAGGGCAAAAGGGTAAAAAGTCGGGAAACCCGACGAAAATGCGCTTTTCGGACCCTTAGTAAATGTTCCCCTATGTGTATTATCCCTGTGTATTATACTGTGACATCAGTGTGTGTATTATCTCTGTTCTGTAACATCACTGTGTTCATTATCCCTTGTAAGAGTGTCATCTTAGAGGGCGCCGAAGAGCGACCCAAAATCATGGTTGAAAAGGACCTCGACCATTCTCATGCCTGGCCAACTTAAGAGCATGAGCTCACAGCAGTGCTTGTGTGTTCTAGCTGAGCATCAGCGACACCAAAAATAATTATTAAACTTTCTATATTTCTCCATATTCTTATATCGCTACAGCTGAATATCTTTGACATGTTCGGCTCTTGCTGTCTTTTTATTTTCTTAAACCTGTTTCTAAACATGAATAAATATTACACGTTCGTTATTACATGTTCTTTTTCTATGAGCATGCATATATTGCACTCACTAAACCCACTTATGTCTCCTTATACATTATTCAGTTTCTGCTGTGTCACATTTTCAAACAATAGACGTTAATGTTGAAAGCGGAAAAAATACATGAAAGCAATGGGCTGGTTATTTAGTGGTAATCCACTTTGTACCTGACTTATAGGTCAATGTAATGAGTGTTTACACTGAAGCTTTACAGTCATAGCATGGAGGAGGGGTTTTTCCAACCATGTAAAGCTATGGTAACAGAGGAAATGGAGGATTTTTTTATGTTGGGGGCGGAGCAAGATCTTTAAGTATCCTACGGTTTAGCAGGGACGGTGCCCACTAGTAACTGACTGCTACCTTACAGTATGACCTATCCCTGATTACCAGGATATCATAAAACCCAGTGAAACGTGTCGGAGCAAGGGCTGAATCGGGAAGAAAGAAATGAGAGGGATAGTGTTAGGAATGAACCTGGGGGTGGTGAACTAGTCAATTGTTTGGGTTATTTGGAGGTGAAAGGGACAGAAAAGAGCATCTATTAGATCGACCAAGATAGCCAAAAGAGCCATGCACAGGGTCGGACTGACCCACCGGTGTTCTGTTGAAAGGTGGGTCCCGACCCCTATTAGCTCCACCCACGCTGGGTGCGGACTCCGCCTCCGGCTGTGTCGGGACTCGACTTTATCTGTGTAAGGAAAGGGCAAAGATAGTGTTGAATAACCGGATGCTGCATACAGCTATTAGCATCATCACTGTGGCCCTGTAGTTGTGATGCCGGAAGGTGTGGAGTGATGATGTCATCATTTGCTGGCATCATAGCAACAGAAGAAGATGAGAAGAGGAGAGCTGCTGGGGTACAGGACAGGTATGTGTCATGTTAAAAAACAGATGAAACTTGTGCGCGAACAACTGACACACTGGCGTTTTTTGGATTTTTTACCTGCTTCCCAATACAGGCGGTCCCCTACTTAAGGACACCCGACTTACAGACAACCCATAGTTACAGACAGACCCCTCTGACCTCTGGTGAATCTTTCTGAATGCTTTAATATAGTCCCAGGCTGCAATGATCAGCTGTAAGCTGTCTGTAATGAAGCTTTATTGATAATCCTTGGTCCCATTAGAGCAAAAAATGTTTAAACTCCAATTGTAACTGGGGCCAAAATGTTTTGGTCTGGATCTACAATTATAAAATATACAGTTTCGACTTACATACAAATTCAACTTAAGAACAAACCTCCAGAGCCTATCTTGTACGTAACCCGGGGACTGCCTGTACTCTGACTCTAGGAAAAACTATTCGTTACACAGAAAACAAGCCCTCATATGTCCTCCTCCATAACAAAAAATGTATAAAAGAGTTTGAAGTTTGGCTTTTTAAAGATGGGTAGTTAAAAACAGAAATGCAAAAACTGAAAGAGGACACTTGCATGGATTGTGGAAATGCTTCCCAAATCTATTTTATTTTGGATTGCATCACTAACATATTAAACTTCACTTGTAATAAGGGAAACCTGTTGGAGGGCTGAGTTTATTGGTTTAACACTTATAGATATGAACCTGTAAAACATCCATTGGTGTAATGAATGCAAATACTTGATACAAGAATAGACCAAGAATTTTCACCAGATTTTGTATACAATTAACATCCCATCAGCAATGTATAGTTACCTCATATGTCACAAGTGCTACTCCACAGGGGCCACAGAAACCAGACTGACTAGAATTGTGTTGACTGCCTAAGCACGGACAGGATGATTTACTATATGTAACATGTTTACAGGATATACCATTGTCATCATTTTTAGCTTTCCCAAACTTTACTTGCTTTGAGAGATGAAGACCCAAGAAATCCTTTTATCTTAAGACAATTTCCTGGTCTCTGTATCCTAGGACGCTGCACCCAGACATTACTTCACCTTCCCAAGTGAATGTGGATGTCGTTGGACGTCACAGAACTAGACAGACAGTGACATCCCTAATGGCATACCCTTCAATGAGCAGCTGATACATTATCTGTGACAACTTTCCCTTTCCTCTGGTTTCATTTGTGTCACTTGTTATCTTTGATTACCTCTTTTCTATGGGAAACCCATTCTCTGAAGATGGGTAAATGTTGTTTTACATGTTCCTATCCTATAAAGAAGCTTATTTTGTAGGCGCACAATCCAACCATGACTACCAATGATTTATTATGTGGTGTATCATTTGTTCCAGCACTTCCCAGTTGACTGTAGTATTCTGTAGAAACCACAATAAAGTTTAAAAAGTGGTTGTTTTTTTGAAGAGAAAAACATGTTAACTTTAAAGGACATCTACCACCAGATTACCTGTGGCAGGGTGTCCTAATTAGGCTGCTCGTTCCATTGTTGCAGGTTTTCTGGCATCGTTAATAACAAAGCTGCCATAACCTCTCAGCTTTTCCGGCTTTTAAAGGACACCTGTCATCAGGTCTCTGTCACTATTTCTGTCACCTCTACCTGTTGGAGCAGCTCACAAGGATCCCATCCCAGCCTTTATCTAGTTATTTCATACATTAATCATTATAAAATCATCTATTCTTTATTATGTAAATGAGGCTGGTCACATGGTCAGAGGCAGTGATGTCACCCCTGTTACCCCTCCCCTCCCCTCCCCTTTCCTCCCCCTGCTCATGTCTGTGTGTAATGTATAGTAAAGCATTGCTAGCGTCTGTGCTTTATCTGCTGACATGCTGCATCCTCCTAATACACAAAGACACAGACATCAGCTGCACAAGTACCTTACATGTTCTGCTATAACATGGCTGCAGCTGGAGCTGTTGTATCTCTCCAATACACAAACAGGCTGCAGGGGGCGCCAGCACTAGGAAGCACATCATTATACAGCCTCACTCCATTATACAGGCTGTCAGTCATGCACTGGGGGTGTGGCTGTACCTCCCACTCATGAACAAGTTGAACAGCTTGAATATGCTAATGACTCATTGGACATTTCACAGGTCACTTGCATACAGCTTTAGGACCTCATTGCTTAGGTTTACAGGCATGTAGAGGGACAATGAATTTTGCATGACGTTCTCTCTTTAATTCATGCATGCCCCCGTTGCAAGCCTCCTCCTGCTGCCGGCCGTAGAACTATGAGAGAGCAAACGCCGCACTCTCCACGCCCCGGTTCTGATGTCCTAGGCCAGATCCTAGTTCCCCAGTGAGTAACAGGAGGAGGCTTGCATCAGGGAGCATGCATCAATTAAAAGCCGGAGAAGCCAAGAGGTGCTCGGGTGTCGTCGGCCTAAGCCTCTCCGGCTGTTTTACAAAGTTTATATTTCTTTATTAAATATGCCAACAAAAAAACAGTCCCCTATCCCCTAGATGGAACGAGCAGCCTAATCAGGACACCCTGCCACCAATAATCTGGTGGTAGGTGTCATTTAACAAAAAGGGATTCTCCTGGTGAGTTTTGGTCCCTGAACTGATCTGTCTACAACGGATACAGAGTCAGAAATAGTTTCCATTAATTTTCGATTGGAGCTTTAAGTGCAACAAGTCCACAGAACCAACTACTTTCAACTCCATTTTTGTGTGGTGCTAAAAAGTTGATCAGAGGACTGGGTGTCAATCCCCGACCAATTATCTGTTATTGGCCAATCCATAAGCAGTTAGCAGTGCTTGAAGGTAGAGTAATAAAGGATCAAACGTCAAGATGGAGAAGAAAAAATTATTCCTTATTGAGCATTGTAGGTAAAAACCACTTTTAGGGGGAAAACTGAATGACATTAGACATTGATTTAGTTATCAAACAAGAAAAAGGTGCCAAATTCACCACACTGGCAGATCTTGGATCATTATTTTGGTGCATATTTAGATTGGGTAGTTTGCATCAATCTCTTTATGCAATGATCTGTACAGTGTTTGAGCGTCTTGTGCTGAAAGTTACTTCCCATGTTTCCCTGGGTAATCCCATAAAATTGGCATTGAAATGCTGAAACATGTAGCCCTGTTAGATTATATATTGCCTCTGATATCCTGTAAAATCAGTAGTATCTGCTGCTTACTCGGTTGTGGTAAGAACAATAAGCAGCATACATACTACCCAGATATTCATAAGCATCCACACACTATCACAGCCTGGACCGCCACTAACCCTACTACTATATGTATGGTCAGCGTAGTTATAATTGTAAAGGGAGTCTTTCCTTATCTCTATGTATAGCATCCTCCCTTACCATTTTATACTCTGTCCTCCCTTATAACTATATTGATTTTCTCCATTAGAGCAGCTTTTCTTAGCTGTAATATTGGGGGTCATTTACTAAGGGCCCAAATCGTATTTTTATGGCGGGTTACCTGAATTTTTCAGTTTTTGCGCCGATTTTGCCTGAATTGTCCCGGGTTTTTGGCGCACGTGATCGAATTGTGGCGCATCGGCGCCGGCATGGATCCAGCAATGGATCGTGAACTCTGGCGGACCTCGGCGGACTTCAGCGCAGCAGCAACACCTGGTGGACGTCGGAGGAACTGCCTTAGTGAATCGCCGGAAGACCCGAATCCACCGCAGAAAACGCGCCACTGGATCGCGAATGGACCGGGTAAGTAAACCTGCCCCATTGACTTCAGTCTGCATGAATAAAATGTGCCATGAGCTGCAAGCCGGCTGCAAAGTAGAGCTCATCGCTAAGCACCCCTCCCTTCTCCATAGGGAGCTAAGTGGCAGGAATAGGACTAACCCTTTCTCATGCGATACCGCTGTCATTGCACAATGTATGGCTATGCATGAAGGCATGGCAGCATGATAGCATGCAATGAATACTGATCCCTCACATTGCTTTATGATGAGAGGATGTTTCTAGGAGTAACCCATTTATACAATACAACATGACAGAATCATATGATGATCCACATACCACCCAGGTTTAACCCTTTATGGTGACATTAATGTGGCTATGTTGTTCAGTTATCTTTTTCCAAGAAAAACAAGCAGAATTGTATGAATGAGTGTATGTCAAAGGAAAGTAAGTAGGTAGCATAAGAATAACAGTGAAGATGGCATCCGGAATTGACCGTCCCTTTAAGTTAAATGCATTCAGGTTATTCAGGTACATCCTTGAGGAGCGATTCCCCTGCCCTTGGTAACACGACCTATGTATCGGTATGTATATAGCATCGCAATGCTAATCATAATGCTTACCGCCACACCGTGCAGCTGGATGCTATTATTCTACTCCAATCTACATAAACTCTGAGCCTGCTGTAAATTACATTTTCATCTTAAAGAAGCCAGTCTCCTGACTCCACCAAAAAAAACCTGTAAAAATCATTTTATTCAACATATCTTTCTATATTTCCATTAGTGCAATGAGGTAATTGTCAGTCTTTTTTTTTTCCATTTGGAAGCGAATGTACAATCTATGTCAATGAAGGTTCTTTGTGATAAGACGTCTTGTGTCTAGACTCCTGACTGTGCTTCACTTATCTTAGCCGGGCCTATGTCCCTTATTGATTAGCAGGCATGAGGCTATCATTTTAGGCATACAGTATGTTCCCGCTTTATAGTCTCTACTACAAACTGATAGAGGGGCCTGAACAAATTTCAATCACTTCAAAGGAACTCCATCCCCAGCCGGCACGACTTCCCTGAGAGGAAATATTTCATTATTTTCATTCTGTTAGTACCTGTAGGTTAAATACAAGGCTTATCATCCTAAGACATGTTTGAAGAATGTCCTGTGGAGATGGGTTATATATGCATATAGACACGCTCTTGTTAGGCAGCTGGAATGGCAGAATAACCCGGATTCTCCTTTTAAAACTCTTCTAACTTGACTTTGTTTTATAACATTAGGTCGACAAATAACCTGATTCCAAGAACAGAAGGGGTCGCATATGACATCAAACGCTGAGATGTAAAAAAAAATCTGTATCACAGAGGAATTTCACTCTGTGTGAATTTCGGAAAAGCCTCCATCTAAAGAAACTGATCCATATTAATATCGCCTTTTTGAAGAAGAATTTTAAGCCATCCTGAAAAATTTGAAGATTTCATTAACAGAATATTAGAAACTTTTTAATAACTAATTAAAAGTGTTCTTGTTTTCTCCACTTACCAGGCTCTTTTTCTCTCCTGCCCCTACTATAACAACATTGGGGCACATTTACTAAGGTCCGTGTACTAGTTTTCTGTCAGACATTGCACTTTCTTTTTAGTGCAAACTGCTTGCACAGGTATTTAAGAAGTGTTTGCGTCAAATTTGTGTCGCTCAGTTTGGGTGCTCTGATGGACTGTGCACCAGATTTAACATGCAAAGCTCGATAGAAATGCGTTGCATGGCCCGTGTTAAAGGTGCACCAAAAAAAAGTTGGTGGACTCTGTCGGAACGGTGCTTGGGGCACCCGATTCATGAAGAATGTGTGCCAGAAATCCTGAATCTGGCGCCCTCTGCACACAACACAGGCAAACTGCACATAGTACAGACTGCACTGTTTTTAGTAAATGTGCCCTATTCTCTCTGAAATGTCAACTGAATGAAGGTCACGATTTGGAAAAACAGGGATTCTGTTTGTGGAGTGGAAATGGTTATATGTTTATGTATTTTTATTAAAATAGAAGAAATCTGCTGTTCTCTGCTGTTTTCAGGGAAGATATCTCGCACCCCAGTGCATCAGAGTGTACACAAAAAGTAGAATGTCCAACACAAACTCACAAATCCCCGGAAAATCGGAGGTGATTCTTCTTTATTTCTTGATAAAAAAACATGTACATGCTAGTTCAATGCGTTTCGACAGACAGCGTGTTAATGACATAACATGACCTCGTCATGAATAAGACACTCTTGAAATACGTTGAACGTCTGGCATTGTTTTTTCATGCTACATGTATATGTTTTTTTATCACGAATAAATAAGAATCACCTCCAATTTTTCTGTGATTTGGGAGTTCATGCAGGACATTCTACTTGTCGCACCTTATATGTGCAGAATGGAGGTCTACCCCGAAAACAATGTGAGCAGGATCATGTTTTCCATTTCACTATATTTGTTTCTAGTGCACTAGAGTGCTCCAAGTCCAGCTACAATTCTGGAATATACATGCATTTCTCACAGTCCTGCTGCTACTAATAACACATTCAAAGGCGTGGTTACACAGATCTCTAAAGCAAATACTAATAATTTGTTCATAGCGTTGAAACTTGAAACTGATTCACTTCACAATAGCTGGAATTTAATTTATATATATATATATATATATATATATATATATATATATATATTGTATATGCATAC
Organism: Engystomops pustulosus; assembly: GCF_040894005.1. Classification (NCBI taxonomy): domain Eukaryota; kingdom Metazoa; phylum Chordata; class Amphibia; order Anura; family Leptodactylidae; genus Engystomops; species Engystomops pustulosus. The sequence continues at coordinate 42,558,992 of NC_092411.1, read as the reverse complement.
GTTTGCAGCATGGCACACGTGGGCACCTTATTAGGCAAAAAGCAGAAGACAATATCAAACCTAATTAATATAAAAAAATTAATAGCCAACAGGCTAAAACAAACAGGAAATAGGACAGAACCCTAGAAAACAAGGTGAGACAAATTCTCTCCAAAAAGACCTACAGGCCTAATGTCATCTTTGAGTGTTGGCTGCCTTATGTACCTGATACCACTGTGCAGCTAACGCAGCAGAGCAATGGTTACAACTGGCAGGGCTGCAGAAATGCATTATCACAGTGCATGTTAGCATGGAGGCCAGTAAGTGGCTGCAGCAGTAGGCACGGTAGACGACACCTCATCCCTGCATCCGGGGACTCAAAGATTGCGGTGGGAGGGAATTAAGGGCTGGTATAGCGTAGAATTAAAATGGTGTAGAAAATATGTTTTTTTTTTAATCTTATTCCCTTTTTTTCTCCAGAACTGTCAGAGGAGAGGGATTTAATTATTTCCTTCAAAAATCTTGAAGAAAAACAAACATCTAAAAATAACATGGTAAATTTGTATAAGTTTACTATCATTAGAGAATGGGTGACGGACCGCAGGTGCCAGGAAATCCCTGCTAGATCAGTCTGACTAATTAAAATGTAAAGAGGAAACTTTCATTGGCTTCTTGGCACACAAAAGCATTTCTTCCTACACAACCAAGTGATTTATAGGTGATTCCGCAGCCGGATGCATAGAGATATAGCAAACAGCAGCTGCTATTCATCCCAATGTCCTGCTGGCATGAAGTTGTCAGGTGGCGATGCATTGTATTGCTGCAGCCATTGTAGCTAGCCACAATATGAAAAGCAATGGGTTTTCATCGGTAACACATGGTTTTTCAATATGTATCGGCCCGCGTTACCTCACATTAATGCATAGAAACACAATGAGAATTTGATGTCTGTAGGCTCCAGCTGTTTACATCTGAATGGTGATGGAGCAAGTGAAGAACTTGGAGATTATGTTAAGGCATAAAATCTGACAAAATATCTTGAATTTCAATAGTGAAGATGTCAATAGGAAATGTTTGTAATGTTTAAGATCGACACATAAGGAAACAGTGGGGGGAATATATCAAGAGCTGGCACATTAGTGCTTCCCCCGCACCCGCATGTTGCAGGGTCTTAACAAAGAGGCTCCTACATTTTAGTATATCCAGCACATGACCGTGTACCTGTAATGAATCTATGCCAGGCACTGCCTGGCGTCTAAATGGTAAGCATTCAAGGGAGAAGCGAAAAGTAGGCAACTGCGCCTTCTGCATGAGTAATACACTGTTGAAGTATACAGTCCGTATTCAGACCCCGATATAGAATTGCCACGGTGGTGCACTCCTATTGTCAATACTCAGTAGGTATACTATCCAACAGATAAAGAAGGAAACCGTAAGCGGGTCACTCACCGAAAATGCAGTCTTTTTATTCACGCCAGCAGGATAACAGAGAGAGGTGCCGGGCACGCCACAAACAACAGGCTGTTTCGCGCGTAACGCGCTTTCTCAAGTCTGTGGTCACAGACTTGAGAAAGCGTGTTACGCGCGAAACAGCCTGTTGTTTGTGGCGTGCCCGGCACCTCTCTCTGTTATCCTGCTGGCGTGAATAAAAAGACTGCATTTTCGGTGAGTGACCCGCTTACGGTTTCCTTCTTTATCTGTTGGATATTATACTGCCTGGCGTCTAACCACACTATGACCTGAGTCAAGAACTGGTGCATACTATAGCTAGTGCACTGGGGGGGGCATCCTCACCCTGGGACACCCTACTACACACTGTGGCACGACCCTCTCTGCCCACTTGGCGTGGCGGTGGTGTAAAGGGGTGGGGAGTTGAAATTCCTGGTGCACAGTAAGTACAAGTCATGATAGATCCCCTCTCCCCATCCAATTCTGTCTGTATCCTTGTTGCAGAGTCAGTCATATTGTTAATTGTGGACACCTAAATGTGGAACATGCCCCAACTCACTCAGTATCATCTGCACTTTTGGAATAGGTTTGGCTGTTCTCCTAACTCTGATAGAAGCCCCATTTTTCTAGTTGGGCTAGAACACACATTTCAAAATTACTGTGGTTACACTGTCCCACCCCCCCCTCAGCTTCCTCAGCACTTGTGCAGTGAACTGGAAGCACTAACTATACAAGTGCTGAGGAACCATGGTAGGTATGGGGGACAATGCAACATCCTACAAAGCCAGACCACAAATGCCAGGGTTGTTAAACAGGAAGTGGGTAAGAGGTAGACCACTAGTTTCCAGCTAAGGGTACATTCACTGAAATCTACATTATGTATTACGTGTGCCAAAATCTTGCTGCATTTAGCAACTATAAAAGTGCCCCAGTTATGGCCCCACCATAACAGTAACTGCCTCAACCCTTATAGTAGCAGCAACTATGATGGGTGTAAATGTAGGTAGTGCAGAGGTAGCAAGTGCCTCCAGGTCCTAGTACACGAATACAATGAAAAGTAGCAGCGCCACCTATAATTATACATCTACTTTGTACGGTCGGCCATGATGTGTTGTGTTGTAGCCTCCCCGCTGTGATGAGCGCTAAACCACTGAAACCTAAATACAAAGTACTTATTATAAAAACTGAAAACATTAAATTTGTGAATATTAACTGTCAGTCTTATTTTTTGATTGGATTTTTCTTTTTAACGTCTCTGGAAGTTGAGTTTCGAGTTTTTTGTGACAGTGTAGTATTATACAGATGTGCTCTCCTCTGAGTAATCTGTCATTGATTTCTGTAAACCGCCATCTGATTAAGCTTTCACATTTCTTCAAGTGTAATCATTATTTTCGTTTTCTCATCTCGGCCAATCAGAACTGTCGAAATGATAGTTTTAGAAGCCTCTTTACCTCGGGAATTTTCATCAACATATTTTCTGTTTGCGGCTGCCTTTCTCTGGGCTCATCATTTGTCATTATGAGTGGAAAATTGTTGCACACAAAAATCCTCAGGTAAAGCAATGGAGGGGCCGTAACGATAGCACTATCCATTTGTTTCCTTCTCATCTGCTCCATAGTGTTACAGGATACCAACCCACATCCTGAGGAAAATGCCAAGGAACTGAGTCATGCCCCTGACTTTTCCTTCCCTATAATATTCTTACTAATAGAACAAATATTGAAATTATTTTTTTTCTGTATAGTATTTTCCTGTGATTACGTATATACAGAATAGGCCATAGAATTCACCCATATTTCTTCTTTAGTACCAAAAAATTGGACCTAGGTCTGGCTGGACTCAGATCAGGGTACATTGCATTACAGCAACTAGGTGAAAAAAATAGTGAAAAAACTGACTGTAGCTTTAAGTTACCTGTGCAATCTTCTCAGCAGCCTCTACTCTATAACATGCTGCTTACAAAAAGGACACTACGTACAATTTGCTCAGCTGCTCCAAGCAGTACAGCTCCCCCTGCTCTATAACATGCTGCCTGCAGATAGGACACTGTATACAATCTGCTCAGCTCCTCCTGCTCTATAACATGCTGCCTGCAGATAGGACCCTATGTACAATCAGCAAAGCTCCTTCTGCTCTATAACATGCTGCCTGCAGATAGGACCCTATGTACAATCAGCAAAGCTCCTTCTGCTCTAGAACATGCTGCCCGCAGATAAGACAATTTGTACAATCTGCTCAGCTCCTCCTGCTCTATAACATTCTGATTGCACATAAGAAACTATTTTGTATTCTCAGATCAGCCCCTCCTACTCTATAACATACTGCCTGGAGACAGCAAACTATGTACAATGTGCTTAGGTCCTTCTGCTCCATAGCATTCTGCATCCATATTGAACTTTATGTAAAATTCGCACAGCTTATCCTGCTAAGTTCTTGCTGCTTGCAGATAGGACACTATGTACAATTCAATATATTATTATCTGCTCAATCATACATATGCAGTATATTACTAACTATCCTATTATATAACTCCCTGCCTGTGCACAGAACACTATATATACACTCTTCTAAGCTTATCCTTTTCTAAACCATACTGTCTGCTGACATATTGGGGCTTATTTACTAAGGGTCACAGATCACACTTTCGTCGCATTGTTCACGTTTTTTCAGGATTTGCGCGGCTATGATGGGTATTTAACAGGGGTTTGCTCTTTGATTGTGTCGCATGCTATCGAATTGTGGCGCAGTTGCACTGGATTCAATGCAACAGAAATCGGGGGGGCGTGCCCTCGGATGATCGGACGGAGCACAGGATTTAAGACAATGCACTTACATGCACCAGGAAGAAAAAGGTGAACCACAGCGGACCTGAGCGGGGAAGCGAAACATGCAGGATATCGGGCGCACATCTTAGTTATTTGCGGCACAGTGCATTATTGTCGGATAATGCACTTTCGTGAACTCCGCTGGACCGGGTAAGTAAATGTGCCCCTATGCATGATCTACTTGGTTTCTCCTGCTCCATAACATACAAATAGGACGATTTTCCAAGTGACCAGTCTTCTTTAAAGGGAACCTGTCATCAGAGACCCTTTTTTGAATTTCCCATGTCCCCACAGACAATCATCATATCTCCCTACAGTTTTTACAACAATTTTGTCATTTATTGTTAAAAAGATAAAATATATTAAAGTTTTATCTTGCTCCCTGCCAGCATGTTTTCTGTGTCTCTGGGCGTAGTAAGAGCAAGCAACAGAAGGTTTTTTATTAGGCCATGCTTATGACAGGTTCTCTTTAAATACTTTTCTGTTCCAAAAGAAAGCAGTAAATAAATATAAGGCTGTATCTTTGATATTTCTCAAACACTTTTAAGGTCTACAGTTTAAATGAAGCTAAGAACATTATCACCAGAGAAAAATAATTCTTTAGCACACAGTCCTATTGCTATGTTAGTAATACCTTAAAAGCTGTGGCATTTACTACATGTGCCAGCAAATGTTTTAGTATAGAGTCTGACTCATTGCCACAATATCCAAGGGTCTGCTCGTATGTTTATACGATTTCTAAAAGTTTCTAGAATGAGTTTGATAAAAGTCGCCATATTCAAAATTAATCATCTGAGTTAGTTTAGGAAGGAAATGGGATATTGCATTAGATACCGTCACCAGGGGAGAAGTCACTGGCTATTTTCAGTTGAAAAAATAAAATTTGCTATGGAAATATCCAAAAATATTCTAGGGAAAACAGCAATATTATTCAGGGATCCTATGAAACCTCCCTGGGTAAACAGCAAACAGCTAGAGGAAACTGCATTTAGGGAGAGGTGCTGGAAAATAGTAGCAGTGCCTTACAGAAGTAGTCTACACACGTCTGTAATAAAAGATTCATTATGGTACAGCAGGATTTTAATAGAGGTTGTTTCCATGTAATGAGTGTGGCTATAATACAGGCCTTGTCACTGTGACTGATCTCCCCAGAAACTGGAGCTGAAATATTGGTGGAATGTAGAATGACATGAAAAATCCAATAGTAACCGGACGTGTAAAATTAGTTCATGGATGTCAGATCAAGCTCTGTAAAATCATTTATAACATGCAAATGTTCTTCTGTAACATCATATACATAATATTACGTCGCACTGGACTCATCTCAACCATTTTGCAGGTTATTGAAGCAGGCGGGAGTCTATTTAATACAATGAAAGACCACCGGACACCTCCCTGGACATTCCTGTTTTACTAGAAACTTTGAACCCCACTAATCGCAACTATAAACCATCTATTCTTATAAGCCTCAGGCTAGATGCATATGACAAAAAATGGACTGTACTAAAGGCAATATTTTAATGGATCAATTCGTATGTCCATGCGGCTGGTCCATTGAAGAGTAGAGCATGCCCTAGTCAGAACCGTTTCACAGTCCTGTTGAGGGAGTTTAGAGAGATGCTGCCTGTGTGTGACTCGCTGAAGATAATTCCTGAGGGAGAGATGAATGAGGGAGTTGAGAAAGGCGCTGGATGCGTGTGACTTGCTGAAGAGAAATCAGCTCCCTCATCACCCCTTCCACAGGAATTCTCTTCAGCATCACACACAACTCGGCACACAACACAGAGGCAGAGTCTGGGCTGGGTGCAGATACCAAAGACTTCAAATCTTAAAAGCGCAGAACACCTTATAGGCAAATACTGGAAGACTGAATTTATTGCCCCAATAGTGCATAGGGCAGAATTGGTGGGCTTGTCTTATATCAAAGGGGTTGTCTAAAAGCTTAAAAACATGGCTGCCAAACCAAAAAACAGTTCCACATCTGACCATAGTCTATGCTAACATTACTGCTCAGCTTTATAGAGAATAGATCTACAATAGCATTCATTAGCCATGGTCATGGGTGGCACTTTCCTTTCAGAAGTTTTTTAACCTCAGGAAACCTCTTTAAAGGAAACCTACCACTTGAAGTGGCAGGTTTTAGAAGAAAATACCGAGCACCAGCTCGGGGTGAGCTGGTGCCGGAGCTTATTTTTGTTAGTGTTTGAAACCGCTGTATTGCGGTTTAAAACACTTTTTAAACTTTATAGCCGGCGCAGGGAGGTACCGAGCTGTTGCTCGGTATTTCCATCTGAAACCTGCCACTTCAAGTGGTAGGTTTCCTTTAACTCAGTGGAGGATAGATCAGCTTCCTGTTTTCTGTTTAAAAATATCTCACAATTGTCGCATTGCCCATTTGTGCCAATTTGTGACTTTTTGCCAACCAAACCCACTTTTCACTACAGACAACTTACTCCAGATTTATCATGATATCCAATCCAGATATGGTGGACAGATTTATAAAGAGATTCTTTCAAATAGTGTCACATTTCTGCTCTCTGCCTATAGCCCACACACCCCCTTCTCTTTCTGCTACTTATCACTTAAGGACAATGAGCCTCTCTCTGTAGCATCAAGTCACCATAACGTAAAGCTTCTTCTATCTGCACAAAAACTAAATATTATGAGCCCCATCTACTTATTAGGATTCCAAGAAAAAGAAATCATCAGTAGCCCCAACCCTTCTAGCGGCAGATTAGCTTCAGGGTGCGGTCACCCTGTTTTGGCAATTGTTTTGGCTTGATTTAAGGCAACAATTAGGAAGTTTGCATTAAGACTAGACTCCCTTAAGCCGAGGTATATTTGCCATCCAGCATTAGACTGAAAAGAAAATGTAATCTGTATGTATGAAAAAGAATGGAAGGAGTATGGCTTAGTTGAAGTAGTAAAAGTTCAATGTTCTCTGCTGCACCTTCATAGGCTGTTACAGTGTCTCACCTTCCCCCTCTGCTTCCTCAGAACTTCCCCCTCCCTCTGCCTGCAGCACAGGAAGTTTCAGTATGGGACACGTGAAGGGCTCCTGCATCGAAGCTACAGCACAAAGAGGTAACAAGCCCAGGAGCACTTGAGGTTAATTAGCATAATTTAGCAAGTTGATTTTAGAAGGAAAGAGACCATAGATAACACATATAACATTACCACAGTCAAGGTGCCTGGATCTATGTTTATCATGATGGATTTTAATGGTAGATTTCCTTTAAAGGTGAGGATTCCTTTAAAATGAGGTGTAACCATGCCCCCTTCTCCCAGACCACGCCTCCTTGGTTGTACAAGTTACAGTTGTGTCTATAAATTGGCCTAATTCCGTAATGTGGCTTGCAGTGGCAAATGTATCAAAGGGTCCTTAGAAAGCCCTATATGTTTGTCACTATTCCTAGAGTATAATAAATATTTGATCAATGTTAATAAGATCCATATTATTGCTGTTTGCATGATTGCGCCATTCACATCACTTCCAGCAGCAATGTAAACAAGTGGACTCTATAGAAATCATATAATACTGTTTATTTGTAGCATGAAGAATGCATGGGAAACTTGTGAAGGACTCTTGACGTTCGCACCACATTTTATAGCTATAGGGAAATGATGTATCTGCTTCTAAGAACTGTTGCTTTTTGCAACTCATTTTTTATTCTATTGCCACTTATCTTGGAGTACAGATCTATATGTTATGGCAAAACTTGTTTCATATGTATTATGCAAGTCAATGTAGAGAATCTACGTATAGCAGACAATCACATACTCAACAAAAATGTCCAGGCAATATTGCTGATATCATAGACAGAAATATCATACTGTCTATATTTCCCACCGCTTCTAGTATCCTTTCTTAATGTTATGGTTGGGTTTTTTGCTGTGCTAATAAACCTATGCTTTTATACTGCCAAGTAAATTATGTGTTCCACTATTCTGACTGTACAACCCAAAGGGTATTTACCACTTGGGTAGGTACTTTATGGATAAGCAGACTTGACTCATGCCGGAAACACACGTGTTGAAATTGTTCTATGCAATGGACTCTGCAAAGGATCTTTGTTTAGACCAGTTATTTATAACAGGATGCCAATGCTTGTCTTATTATGGTAAATAGGTAGTAGTAAAATGGTTGTATCATCACCCTACAGCAGTGTGTGGTGACTTGGAGCAGAGCAACCTGAGAGGGTGCAACCAAATGCACAACTGACATTGGCACGCCTGTCACTGGAGGGCTAGAAACAAGAAGGGGTGCTCAGTTTTAAGAGAAATCTGGTCTCAGATCATGTTTGGTTACAAGTTACGCTGCCCAAAAGTGGCTGTGACTGCTTAAAGGGAGCCTTTCACCAGAAAGCTATATTTCAGTGGTGACAAATTCTAAGTGCGCTCCATACATGTTATTTTTATACATTTGTGGTCTTATGTTCATGAACTATGTGCTGCTAAAGTGTACCTGGCTCCCTGTCAACCGGTCCTTCTCAAGTCCTGTTGGATGCAGCATTTCAAAAAGCAACGTTTGTTGTCTAATTAGAATATAGGCTGCCCTTGGCCTCCACACATTAATATTCAAGCCTCCCCTCTCTCTCTGAAAGGGGGAGGCTTGAATATTGAGGAGCGGAAGGCCGTGGGCAGCCTTTATGCTAATTAGCCATTGAACATTGTCTGTTGGAATCTATCACCACTGAAATATAGCTTTCTGTTGACACGTTCCCTTCAAGTCCTACATGAAACAAAAAAAGTGTTGAGAAACTAGATGTGCACTGCCAGCCACAGTAAGCTCAGAACAGTGATTATTACCTGCTAAATTTCTGTTCTTTAGTCTCCGGTATATACTTTGGATGGTGGCAAGGAAGTGCACATTACAGCCAACAGTATGAGCTAAGTGAGAATCATTGAATTCTGAGTTACCCATGTCGAACATCTTGTACAAGTCTCAATCTTTGCGAAGGCTAAGATACAAGTAGTTAGAGACCTGTGTTTATGTCTTTTAAAATGGCTTCCTGGAACATCCGGCCTGAAAACTCATAAACCAAACATGAACTCTGCATGTCAGGACAGATGTCCCAGCCAGAAATCGCTGTGAGTTTGATGAAAGTTGGATGCATCAAACTAGCTTGTGTGTGAGTGACCTTAGTGATCCAACTCCATTGTGACAGCTGTTTCTGACAATTTTGACGCATCTATCGGTATTTGGTCATGAGTTTGGAGGGCATCTAAATCCACAATTTTCTAGTTGGAGTCCAATTTATTGTGGCTAGTGGGCCCCAACACAGGTGTACCAGTATTTCACCATAGAGTGACCTTATAGTGATATATACTGGTTCTCCTCAGGCCTTCTTATTAACCGGTTAAGGACCGGGCCCTTTCCTGTTTTTTCATGTCCATTTTTCACTCCCCACCTTCAAAAATCTATAACTTTTTTATTTTTACATGTAAAGAGCTGTGTGACGGCTTGTTTTCTGCGTAACAAATTGCACTTCATAATGATGGTATTAAATATTCCATGCCATGTACTCGGAAGCGGGAAAAAAATTCCAAATGCAATGAAAATGGTGAAAAAACACATTTGCGCCATTTTCTTGTGGGCTTGGATATTACGTCTTTCACTGAGCGCCCCAAATGATATGTCTACTTTATTCTTTGGGTTGGTACGATTAAGAGGATACCAAATTTGTATAGGTTTTATAATGTTTTCATACATTTACAAAAATTAAAACCTCCTGTACAAAAATAATTTTTTTGATTTTGCCAACTTCTGGCGCTAATAACTTTTTTATACTTTGGTGTACGGAGCAGTGGGTGGTGTCATTTTTTGCGAAATTTGATAATATTTTCAATGATATCATTTTTAGGACTGTGCGACCTTTTGATCACTTTTTATAGATTTTTTTAGATTTTTCAAAATGGCAAAAAAGTGCCATTTTCGACTTTGGGCGCTATTTTCCATTACGGGGTTAAATGCATTGAAAAACCGTTATCATATTTTGATAGATCGGGCATTTTCGGACGCGTCGATACCTGATGTGTTTATGATTTTTACTGTTTATTTATATTTATGTCAGTTCTAGGGAAAGGGGGGTGATTTGAAATTTTAGGTTTTTTTATTATAATTTTTTTTTTTTAACTTTTTTTTATTTTTATTTATACTATTTTTCAGACTCCCTAGGGTACTTTAACCCTAGGTTGTCTGATCGATCCTATGATATACTGCCATACTATACTGCCATCAGCACATTGTAATGAAGGGGTTAAAACTAAATAGCCTCGGGTCTTCGGAAGACCCGAGGCTACCATGCAGATGGATCGCCGCCCCCCGATGACGTCACGGGGAGCGGCGATCTCAGGTAAGATGGCGGCGCCCATGCGCCGCTATCTGTTTGAGGCTGCCGGCAGCTTTGCCGGCAGCCCACGCTGTAAAAACATCCGCGATCGGTGCTAGCACCGATCGCGGATGTTACCGGTAAGCCTTTGCTGCAATATGCAGCAAAGACTTACCGGCTATGGAGAGGGCTCAGCCCGTGAGCCCTCTCCATGCAGCGCGACGCGACCGCCGCCGTGAATACACGGCGGGCGGTCGCGAACCGGTTAATAATCATAGTACATAACAATGTAGGAGACATTTGTGTACTCATACACATTTCCTGTCTCTTCCCTATGACCAGTGCTCCTCTGACTTCTACCGGTGCGCTTGTGCAGGAAAGCCAGGGGGTACTACTCCGTCTTCATAGTACATGCTGCATATCTACAGCGCTTGTGCAGTGAAGCCAGGGTGCACACCTCCAGCTACATAGTACATGCTGTGCACCTACAGCGCTTGTGCAGTGAAGCCAGGGTGCACACCTCCAGCTACATAGTACATGCTGTGCACCTACAGCGCTTGTGCAGTGAAGCTACTACTCCGGATTCATAGTACATGCTGTCGGGCCCGGCGCCATCACCCGGCTAACCCCGGCAAGTGCCGGGGCCTGGGGTACAGGATCAATTGTACCAGTGTTGCTTTAAGACACAAAAAACTGGTAGAAACTACACCTGAAACCTCCACCAGGTCCAAACTAGTAGAGATTTCATTCCAACAGAGGAGCCCACTTCTGGATTTACTAAGAAGCAGTTCGCTGTTGAAGTGAAATATTATGTCTGGCATTCAATATGTCACTCCCCCACCAATGCTTTCCTCCGGTCTGTGGCAACTTCTTTCTTAAACTATATCAAATCAGTAGTATTTTTGAGACAAAATATGTCTTATTGAAGTCTGTGGTTATATTTGCCCTAGTTTTTTCACAAAGAGGAATAAAAATGTACAGCAAACGTTTAGCGATACTGTTGCTAAGCAAATCCAATTTGAAGCTGCCTACTCCTATTCCTTGTGAGACGGCATTGTTTAAGCCCTGCCAATTCTCTATAGCTTGGACACAAAAATACAATATGATCACGAAAACAATGAATAATGTGAATGTTCCAGTAGTGGACATGCAGTGTAGCCTGGATACACATGAGCTAAATCACATATCACGCTACTGGAACATGGAGATTTCAATTCAGAGGGATATTGTGCCAAATCATAAATAGATATTGCTGTTCTCAGATGGAAGCCATGTAATCCAGAAATACTATACAAATCTAACCTCCCCACAGAGGAGAGAGGAGAAAATAAGGCTGCGAGAAGAGAAATTCATCAGAGCTCAACCTGCAGGCGGCAGAACAAGAATATTTCAGCATAAGTAGAATGGAAAGAAGCAGGAATTATAGGGGCTAGCATGAGAACCAATGACAGCCAAGCCCTAATACAATTCATCATAGCCAATAATGAAACCTTGTCATCTATATTACAGGGACCAGTGCTATTACTATCCAGACATATCTCCAGGGAGTTTCCACATAATGCAATAATGTTTTTATGACTGAACTGTGTTGCTCTTCATTTCATGCTGCTTTTTATTTGTTCTTGTCAATGGCTTTTCTATCAGTTCATTATTCTATGGAATACTGATATGTACCATATATTAAACTCCATATATATGAAAATATATCCATGAATATCACTGGATAACCTGCTCAAATATGGGCAATATACAAATGGTAAAGTTTTACCTCATACACTTTATTTTGGATCTGGAGTGCTGCCCTTTTGTTTGTATCTACTACATACAGGCCTTAGTCAGGGCCTACAGGCCCTGCAACTCTTTGCTAATATGTTTGCATCTTCTGCTCAGCAAAAGTGAGGTACTGTTCACTGCCCTAACTCTTTTATGGCTAAAAATGGCTCCCTGGCACGAGGATGAGAACAAACCTAGACACATCAGTCTCTAGTGTATGTAAAAATCTCCCAGTTTATTAGTCTCAGCTGTATAATATCACAGACAGATAAATCAGCATAGATGGGTGTGGAAAAGGAAATAAGATGCTGTAATGCTATTGGCCATAATGAATTTGCCAGCACATTCTCTAAGACATTCTCCCAAACGGTTAATGAACCATAAACTATTTCTTTTCAGACATGTTTATCTACAGAATGTACAGAGAATGGCTCCAGAACCCAAACATTTATGATAAGAAGGAATACATACCGAAGGCCAATCATCTCTCACATGTGCCAATGAAAAACTTTTATAGACAGGTTACACAAAAATGGCTGAATCATGACATTAGCTTGACAGTGGTTAGCGAACATGTCCGCTGTATTTAAAATGGCTGACAGTACGCAAGATGGCATCCGAAACCAGTGCGCTCTCCTTAACAGTACAGATGAGGAGGTTGGTCCAAGGGCAGTTGTTATAGACAGAACCAAGTCCAGTGATCCAGTGTGGGTTCTAGCTACGTCCAATATATAACTCATCATTCCTTATTAGGGGTATCATACATTGTGATGCCTTGAATTTTTTTCTTTTTAGTAGATAGACCAATTGATTGATAGATACTATAGATACAAATAAATTACCAATAAGAATAAAGATGAGTAGTACACCCGGTGGGTTTGGCTCACCCCACTACCATTAACACCCGCAAATAGTGCTGACATGTATTGCCCACAGCATGTACTTGCCAGCAGAACATGCGCGGCACCAATTTCCTGAGGATCATTGATCCATTTGACATCATCTAGTGGCTGTTTTCAGGGGCCTGAATAAGAGAGCGGCCCCCCAGGAGCCCACTACTACGCTCGCTCTCATTATACTGCAGCAGTTGTGGTAGTCAGTAAGAAGACAGGAGGAGGAAACAGAGACAGATGTTTAACCCTTTGTTTGTAGCTTAATACATTGCCAGTGAGGGGCCCAGAAATTTCTATTGGTGACCGTGGGGGGAGAAGGGGGAGGTCACAAGAATACTACCAAAATGCCTTTGCCCATGGCATACAAAGGATAACACCTGTGATGGGCACTGCCAGCACTGATGACGAGTGTTACCGGTGGGTGGGTAGCATAATGGGTTAATACTGACGATCAGGGCAACCACCGATCACTGGAGTTCAGATTCAGATCTGGGTCCACAAACCCACCGGACCAGAATACTGATGGGTTCTGTTATCACTAGTTTTGAGCCAAAAATGTATTTTTGCTGGTCTATTCAACCTTTCGTAAGTAACCTTACATTAAAACTGTAGGTACAAAATGCTAGGTACAAAAATTCAGCTCATCTGGCACAAAGCAAGCCTTCCGAAAACTGTTGGCAAAGGAGTAAAGCAGAAGGTTCTAGAATGTAAGAAAGAAAGAATTACCAACTATTTAAAGGTTAATTCTTATTGGGATGTAATGTTCAACAAGTGATTTCTGTGTCTTGGATATCTATAGATTGCTACAACTGGAGATATCAATGCAGGAAATTAAAGGTAAGCACAAGAAGGCAGTTATAGTCTGATCACATATACTGTACCTTCCTATCTGATCCTACCCCAAATGTAATGGTAGAAAAAGAGCGTGTAACTACAAGGTCATCAGAGATATTACTAGTACAATAATAATTCCTTCCTGAAAACCTCAATGGCTTGCTATGAAATATATCTGTAATAATAACATATTATGTAACCAAAAAAGGATTGAATAATTGTGACAAAGTTAATACAGAGAAAACACATTAGACTGAACCAATGATGTATATAAGAAAAACTGCTCAAATAACACAAAAGTAAACTTTAAAACAATATAAAATCATACAAAAGTCCACAAACATTAATATGGGTACAATATAGTCCACATAACCTTCCCCACAAGTCCAAGAAATGTATGGGTAAACCTGTCTAGTCACCCTTAAAGGAAATCTACCATCAAAGTCCATCATGATAAACCAGATACAGGCACTTATATTTGTTATCTATGGCCTCTTTCCTTCTAAAATTAACGTTTAAAATTATGCTAATGAGTCAAATAGCACCCTCTGTGCTGTAGATTCACAAGATATTACACTGTCTCACCCTCCCTCTCTGTTCCCTCAGCACTTCTCCTTTCCCTCTGCCTGATGTAATATCAGGGCAGCAGAGAAAGTTTCAGCACACAGTGGGAAGAGGAAGTGCCTCTGCACAATGTAAGCTACAGCACGGGGGGGGGGCTCTGGTAACTGATGAAGACATTACAGCTCCATCATGGTCAGGTGACCACCTCCTCCTGCATCTTCTTTATATTAGAACATATTTTCTCTCTGACATTGAATACATTGATGAGAAGCTGTCACCTGACAAACATAAAGAAGATGCATTCTGTTCATTAGATTACAATTTTCATCTTCGGAAATAATTTGTTTTCCTAAGAGATTTTTTAATCTCTTCCTATGTACATGAATACGTCTTGTTCTCTTTCTGTGACATTAATGAGCTGTAGGTTTCCCATCCCAGTGGGAGATTTACACATTTGAAGATAGAAAAAGAAGTGCAGGAGACTTAGGACTGTTCCACATTGTATTGTCTGTTCCACATTGGTTATGCTGCCATTATTATAGGGGTCTGTATACATCACTCGTATATCTATCCGATTTTACTGTTCCAGAATTGTCAGAAATCTGTGTTAAGCAGCACTGTGGTTTTTTGCTCACACACAGTATATTTTGGCTGTTAGGCTACATTCACACCACATTTTATGTACATGTTCAGCATATAAGTCAGGGAAGCTCCCGGTTTATACACTGAATGGTATACATAGACTATACTGACAGTGACAGACCAGTTTTCCTGTGCAGTGTGCAGAGTGCGGAAGATTCATCACAACTGGCGCACGGTCTCCATAAATCTGGCGCCCCCTGCAGTGCTCGGGAAGTGGGCACCATTTTTTCTTTGCTGCACTTTTTTCATGCTGCGGAATTGTGGCGCATGTTAGTAACAAAAGTGACGCAAACTCTGACTAAGCAGTAAGTCGCTCCTTTAGGTGCAAAATTTTTCTGTCTTGTCGGACACAGTACAACCGCGACACAAAACTGGCGCAGACACTTTATAAATCCATGTGCAGGAAGTTTGCACCTTCTTTTCAGTGCAGAATAAAATTTTATAAAATTTATTAAACAGACTTTATCTCATGTCTCAAGCGATGAACCGCAACTCATCTGTGACATCTTATTGTACAGGCCGTGTTAAATGCTATATTTTTTATCGTTATTTTATTTACTGAATTATGATAACAGCAACAAACGTTCTTGTGCTTTTGTATTTCTTGCTGGTTTCCTTTTTGTCCATGGACTTATTTGTTTATATGTATTTTTTAAACTGCAGACAAATCCACTAAGGTTCATTAAGTTAATAGTAACCTTTGAAAGTCAGCAGCTGCCTCCATCCTGGTTATTTCCACCGTTAAGCATGAGTATTTAGGAACAATAAAAAAGGAGTATAAAAAAACCCTGACCGGAGCTCCCAATGATTCCAATACGGCTGTTGTTCAAAATTCCTTCAAAGATCTTCAATTATATTCTACCGATGAGGAAAGTTTGGCAACAAGATGTAGGTCACTATTCAGAACGTCCTTAAGGTGCAGTTTTCTCCTTAAACTCACTCAACAGTGTGGTAGCAAAAACTAAAAGAGAAAGTAGGCACCAAATCGCATAGAACGTTCTTAAAACCTTGGATTTTATTCTTAAAAGTTATACTCACAAGAGTATGTTTAAAATGCGCATAAAACAGTATACAAAACGGGACGCCAGCTCCACTCGCTCGCCCGACCCTGGGTTTCGCCGTTCTCAGCTTCTTCCGGGGCGAAACCCAGGGTCGGGCGAGCGAGTGGAGCTGGCGTCCCGTTTTGTAAACTGTTTTATGTGCATTTTAAACATACTCTTGTGAGTATAACTTTTAAGAATAAAATCCAAGGTTTTAAGAACGTACTATGCGATTTGGTGCCTACTTTCTCTTTTAGTTTTTGCTACCACACTGTTGAGTGAGTTTAAGGAGAATACTGCACCTTAAGGACGTTCTGAATAGTGACCTACATCTTGTTGCCAAACTTTCCTCATCGGTAGAATATAATTGAAGATCTTTGAAGGAATTTTGAACAACAGCCGTATTGGAATCATTGGGAGCTCCGGTCAGGGCTTTTTATACTCCTTTTTTTATTGTTTAAAGTGGGACTTCTTGGATCGGTCTCGGACTGTGGTGTTAGCTCCTGTGGTATGGAAGTGTGCTGCACTGCGTTTTTATAGTATTTAGGAACCTATGTATCTGTTATTTGTATGTCTGTGTCCTGTGGAAGATGTGCACTTATATAATAAGCCCCCCTTATTATATAATATGTAGCGCCTTGTATTATTTACAGCCCCCGGTTTTCTAGTATATACAGCCCCCTATTACATGAGTCCTCCAAAGCAACAAAGTGGCACAGACAGAATTATGTGTGCCCTTGCGCTCTGTACATCCTCTGCACCTGTCTCTTATGGAGACAAGCACAATTAATTTTTCATGTGGGCGATTCGGGCGTCAATGGCCGCCCGAATTGCCCACATTTTGGCCCCAAATTTCGCCACCTCACTCAGGGCTCAGGAACCTGCCGCCTGAGGTGAGATTTTCATCTTGCCTCATGGCAGATGCGGCCCTGGTTATATACGTATCGCATAACAATAAACAGGTAGGGATGTGGCAGATCGAGTGCTATATAATAAAAAAATATAAATACATTGAATAAAATGAGATTTTTTTAAAATAAAAAATAATCCAGTGGGGCTTATTTATATACCAATTTCCTGAATAAATTGGGGCAACATTTATTCAACCAAAGCAAATCAGAAAAAAATGTATTCAACTCTTCTTCCAAGGGATCCTATTTGGTTCCATGGGACAAATTGCTTAAATACACATTACTGTATATTTACCAAAAGACATAAAATGGCAAAGAACAGCCAGATTTTAGAGCCATTAACTGTATTTCTGTTGATCTGTATAAAGGCTTGTTTTATGTGAGATAATCTGACATTTACATTTTTATCATTTTGGGAAAATCCAGTGTTTTGATCACTTTTAACAGTTTTTTTTAGTTGTTTTGGGAAAAGTTCCAAAAATATTTTTTTAATATTTCATTATGTCCACTGTATATCTTAAAAAAATATTTTAAATGTCAGGTGAATAGGAAAATAAGGAACATATAAACTTTAGGAAGAAAAATAAGGTGTTGTTTATAGGTAAAATATGATATATTTTAAATAATTCTTCTACTTTTTATTTTTTTCTCATATATACATCTCAATCATCAATGATAAGCTGCTGCACAATAATTTTGTGTGGCCCTTTTTTTATTACACCATACTGGCAGGCTGTGTGGACCAGGGGCTTCCATATCACAGTATACTGGCAGGCTCCCAGTGCCTGTGTCTAAACAGCTTCCATTTACTAGGGGGCTTCCATATTACAGTATACTGGAAGGTTACCAGAGCCTATGTCTAAACACCTTCCTTTGATCAGGGGCTTCCATATTACAGTATACTGGCAGGCTCCCATAGCCTGTATCTAATCAGCTTATGTGGACCGTCAGCTTCCATATTACTGTATACTAGTAAGCTGCCTGATCTTTTATTGAACTTAGCTTCCATGTAACATTATATATCCTAAGCCTGTATCCAAATGGATTACTTGGACTGGTTGCTTCTCTATTACAATACATCCGCAGGCTACCTGATCCTGTGTCTAAAGAATCTTATCACGAACATGTCCAGTAACAGCTCAACCACAACCAGATTTGGCAGATTCTGTCAGACTGGGTAAGGGTGATGCCACACATGGCGATTTGAACCCGTTTTTGGTCTGTTTTTAAGCAGTCCTTCCAAAAACTCATGCGTTTTTGAAAAACGCATGTGTTTTTTGAAAACGCATCTGTTTTTTACCAGTTTTAATTAAGATAATAGGTAAAACCTTTCAAAAACGGATGCATTTTCAAAAAAAGCATGCATTTTTTAGACTGCTTAAAAACAGTCCAAAAACGGGTTCAAATCGCCATGTGTGGCATCACCCTAAGTCAGTGATGGCGAACCTTTTAGAGACCGAGTGCCCAAACAACAACCAAAATCCACTTATTTACCGTGAAGTGCCAACATGGTATTTTAAACAGTAACTTATTGCTCTCTGTTGTTCCACAACATTCAATCGTATCGCCCCCCTGAGGACACCAATACAGTTGAAAGAAGGAGGGCAGATTCAGACTCTCATTATAGCTTCTCTCCAGGGTCTCTCTGTACAGAAAGAATGGTGGGTCCAGTAAGATGACGTCCAAAGATAATGCACTTCTTTCATCACCTTCTCACTTTTCCCATTGTTCCAAACAGCCAATAAAGTGTCACTTTAAAATAGTGCTGAGAGCAGCATCTCTTAAGTTGCTTGGGACTGCAGAAAGGACCAAATCCACAGGATCTGTTTGGAGAACTCTGTCCTGGGACGATGGGCTGAGTGCCCACAGAAAGGGCTTTGAGTGCCACCTCCGGCACCCGTGCCATAGGTTCGCCACCACTGCCCTAAGTGGTGCCGAACTAACCCTGCAGTATAACTGTGGGCTAAGGCCCTGCCCATAGCAGATAAAAGTGCCCTGACAATGGCAAATCTGCTCTTAGGAACCTAACTAAAGGACCCTGAGAGACCCTAAAAGGTGGCATGGAAACTTATTTCATATGGCGACCACTGGATCGAGGAGAAGACAGGTAACAGGAAGTCAGAGATAGACAGAAAAGCATCAAGCAAATTACAAACATTAGTCTGAGACAAGGGAAATGGGTCACACCGGGAGATATATGACACTGAGGGACAAACAACAGATACAGACAGACAAGCAGAGTAGGACAGAACCGTGTCAAAACCAAGATGGTTGCAAATGTACAGAATTGTATATAAAAAGCATTGTTGAAAAAACATAGCTGAAGTCGGATACACAGAATAGCAGAATATAAAGGAAGTAATGGACACTGCCTCCAGCACTGCCTGGTTCGGCCATCCATCAATCAAGCCACAGCTGTACACAAAGCAAGCTCAAACTCATTTACCGCCTGTTACACAGTGTCAAGTAGTGAGCAGATGAGGGAGAGAAAGTCCTATGGGGGCAGCTGCATTGTGCTGCATTGGGGGTCATTTACTAAGGGCCCGATTCTCGTTTTTTTTCGACGGGTTAACCAAATTTTTCCGTTTTGCGCCGATTTTCCCTGTATTGCCCCAGGATTTCGCCGCTCGCGATCGGATTGTGGCGCATCGGCGCCGGCATGCACCTGACGGAAATCTGGGGGCGTGGCCGTACGAAAACCTGACGGATTTGGAGAAAACCGGCGCATTTTTTAAAAAAAAGTGTAGCTTGACACACACTTACCATCACCCGGCAATGGATCGTGCACTCCGCCGGACCTTGGCGGACTTCAGCGCAGCAGCGACACTTGGTGGACGACGAAGGAACTGCCTTAGTGAATCGCCCAAGACCCGAATCCACCGCAGAGAACGCGTCGCTGGATCGCAAATGGACCGGGTAAGTAAATCTGCCCCATTGTGTTTTTCCTTCCCTTGAAAAGAAGTAGATAATCACATGGATGATTTCTAACTTAGACTGTAGAAGTACCAATTTTGTGATACAAGTGCTTTGTCTACATTGTAACTATAGAAAACCTAAACATTTTTTGCACATATTATTAATTATGCAATATGTTATATAGGTTCTGGTCTGAGCTCAACTTCATATCAGCAGGTTCAAATGGATAAAAGTAAAAAACAATATGCAGGTCCTTTTCTCTTTGCCAGATTTATGGAAAACATGAATCGTTTTAATTCAGACTAGAGATGAGCGTGCACTAAAATGCTCGAGCGCTCGTTACTCGGGTCGAACTTTTCCCGATGCTCGAGTGCTTGTATCAAATAACGAACCCCATTGAAGTCAATGGGAGACTGGAGCATTTTTCACTGAAAGAACACTGAAGAAGAACACATTGCAGATGTTTGCAGATGTTTTCACTGAAAGAACACATTGAAAGAACACAGTGAAGAACACATTGCAGATG
Source organism: Engystomops pustulosus (assembly GCF_040894005.1). Classification (NCBI taxonomy): domain Eukaryota; kingdom Metazoa; phylum Chordata; class Amphibia; order Anura; family Leptodactylidae; genus Engystomops; species Engystomops pustulosus. The sequence goes on along the minus strand of NC_092411.1, from coordinate 42,538,308 downwards.
TTCCGTACATCTGCTAACTTATCCGAAGACATGCGTGCCGAACGATGTTCTTCACAATAGTATGTGAAGAACAATATGTGTAAAGAACACATTGCAGATGGATGGAAAACTCTGCAATGTGTCCTTCACACATATTGTTCTTCACATACTATTGGGAAGAACACCATTCGGCACTAATGTCTTCTGATAAGTTAGCAGATATACGGAAACATCTGCAATGTGTTCATCACTGTGTCCTTTCAATGTGTTCTTCACTTAAATGATCCTGTGTTCACTGTGTTCACTGTTTTCTTTGTATTCTTCACTGTTCTTCACTGTGTTTCGTTAACTAAATGCTCGATATCGAGCCGGCGAGATACCCGTCTGAGCAACGAGCCATTTTGAGTACGCTAATACCTGAACGAGTATCAAGCTTGGATGAGTATACTCACTCATCTCTAATTAGGATGCTTGACGAATTAGAGTGGAGATCGTGCAGGTAACTTTGTTTAATTAAAAAAATTATTTATTAAAACACACTCACAAACATATGTTTAAAATCCAGCATTGAATAAAAATGTCCAAACAAGCAAGCCAAGTGAATCGTGGCTGATTGACTTGGTTTGCCCATCTGGGCCGTATTTTGGGGGGGGGTTGGAGTAAAGTGCTGCTGCACTTAAACAGGACTGGAGCATAGCAACCATCATCTATGTGTCAATCATTGACTCCGTTATATCACTTAAAAGAACATGGAGTATAGTGATGAGTGGACCCAAACTGTGCTGGTAACGATCGTGGTTGTTCACTCTTTATACTGGCAGGCTACCTAATCCTGTGTCTAAACAGCTTTCATTGTCCAGGGGCTTCCATATTACAGTATTTTGTCAGCCTACCCGAGCCTGTGTCTAAACGGATTATGTGGATCGGCGGCTTCCGCATTATAGTACGTCGGCAGACTACCTGATCCTGTGTCTAAAGCATCTTTTGCTCTTTTCATGATCTGCTTGCCACCTTTTACACCGGGCCTTATTAAAGTCTTTTTGCCAGTTTTCTGTCTGACTTTGCACTAGAAAGAAGGAGCAAACTGCTCGCACATGTATTTATAAAGTGTCTGCACTAGTTTTGTGTCGCGGCTGCAGTGTCTGCAGTGACATGACAGATAAAATGTGCACAAAAAGGGGCTAATCAGTGCTTAGTTGGAGTTTGCACCAAATTTATTACTTGCATGCTGCACAACGCTGCAGCATGAACAAAGTGCACCAAAAAATAACGGTGCCCACTTCCCGAGCAATGCAGTGGGCACCTGATTCATGAAGACCATGCTCCAGTTTTGATTAATGTGGCGCACCCTGCAGACTACACAGGTGAACTGCACATTGTACAGATGGCACCATATGCGGACGCATATCTTGTTTACCCTCTGAGCAGAGTGGTTTTGCTGAAAACAATTATAAAATTCAGGACCTTGGGAAAGCTGGATGCCTACATAAACACATTACACACAGAGCTTCCTGAGTCGGATCACTCATACACAGCAGCTGGGGGATGGAGCAGCGATTGATTACTCCTGCCTCTCAATTAGATTACATCATTCTGTGTGACGGTTCATAACTAATGTGAAAGAAGAAGGCGCTGAGCCAGTCAAAGGAGTGAGAGAGCTTCAGTATCATAATTTTAGAATAGTTTTTTCAAAAATACCACTCAGCACGGGGATTAAACAAGATATGTTTCTGCATCAGTGTAGCTACAGCATTTTCCAGGTATGTTTTGTTCATAATGCATCAAATCAAATGGTAGATTTCCATTAAATGTGTCACAAACTCCGACCAAGCACTAACACTCTAATTTAGGTGCACATATTTTCTGTCTTGTCCGATGTAATGCAGTCACTAAAGAAAACTGCTGCAGACACTTTATAAATACATGTGTCAGCCCCAAATACCTTCTTTCTAGTGCAAAATCAGACAGAGAACTGGCGCAGCAAGAATTATCCATCTGACCGAGGGGAGGGAGCCCCGTGGGGGCGTCTGCACTTTGTAAAGAAGCAGGTAAAACATGGCTGATAGCTGATTTCCAACGTAGATTGCAGAAGTACCAATTTTGTGATACAAGTGCTTAGATTTTCCTTATATTATAACGATAGAAAATCTAACATTATTTAGCAAATATTCCGCTCTGAAAAATAATAGCACTAAAATATGTCCTTTCATAGCCAGAACAGAACACATGCTAATAAATGTTAGGTTTTCTCTACTTATGGCTATGAAAGGCATACGTGTTGGCTCTATTAGTTTTACTAGTAGTCCATAGTTATAAAATCTCCATATAACAGACTGCATTTTGTGACACCATTTTAGTCGGAGCCGGCTAAACCGAGCAATATAACAACTTAAAACTCTTCTACAGTAAATACCGCGGATATGAGTAGGTAGAGATTCAGAAATGCATAAGCCTACAATACAAATATTCCCCGGGTATATTGCTTTTTCTATTGTAAATATTACAAGCTCAGAAGGATAATAAAAAAGGTCACACATTTAGTTTTCCTGCCTTGCATTGTGAGAAGAAAGTTCTGGGTTTTTATTAGATTTACTTTATCCCTTATGAGCTATAGGATATTTTTAGTTATAAGTATCTCCTCGCTCATTGCTTCAAACATAGATATACAAAACTGTACCCAATAATCACTAGTTGTGTGCAGAATTACAATCTTATCCTACCTACCTCTACCCCTATAAATAATCTTTTGTTTTCAATATATTTCAAGCTTCTAGTTCTAAGGGAGAGAATCCAGCACTGCTCATCCTTATTTTCGTTGTACATAAAAATGATCACAAAATAATACGGTAGATTAACAAACCTACAGAAAAGAAGCAAATACGTCTCATGTAAAAATGACATAATAATCTATACTTATGGGCCATCCAGGCCTCTCTGTGAGAAGCTAGATGATAATTATGGACACTGTAATGACTGAATACTCGCTGTCAAACCATCAACTTTCCTGTAAAAGGACAAGAAAAGTCAGAAGCAAATTGTCAGAGAAAACAGCAATTCAAACTTTGATAAGTATTGTGAAAAATCTGTTATATTATTTTGTTAAAAGCAGAACGTTTTTTGAGTGTTCAACCTTATATTGGATTCCTGAGGGAAGGGAGAGGAGCAAGGTTGACTTTACTTTATATAACCAACGTCTCTCTCAACCCCCACCTTACAGATGAAGTGGTCAATAATGTAGCAGAGCCAAGTGACACAGATCCACTGGCCGGCAAGTTTTTTCATTGTGTCTTCAAATGTTTTTTGTCTAAGTTTGCACCATTATGTATTACCATTATAAGTGTTTGATCCACTTTTGTGTAGCAGTGGAAAACTGTGCATCTAAAGGAGCATGGTAGTGATTTGTTGGCGTTTGCTCCACATTTATAACTGAGCTGATCCACAATTCTGTCTGCACCACAATTCGGCAGCATAAAGCAAAGTGCACCAAAAAAAGGTGCAACTGTGTGCACATCCTGAAAGGAACCATTTTGGGTTAAGGGCACTGCTTTTAATCATAGGTTTTAATGAGGTATTTATTTTGGGTGAGTTAATTTAAATTGCAGGTTCCCTTTAACATGTTCATAGGGGTATGTTTGTAATTCCACTTGGCTTGGTTTTATCTTTACAGGTGGTTTTGCACTTCATCTCGAGTTAGACCGGTGACACATAATGGTGAGTTTATTTTAGCACTGAGGATTTTATCTTCTTCAATAAATACTGTAGAAAGAAGATGCTCAGTAGGTGAATGTTTTATTCGGTCTCTCCGTTTTATTCTGTCTCACCATTCCAACTAGATTAGTTCTGAGAGGTCCTACACTCTAAGTTTTAAGACCCTGGCTTTTTTATATATGCGAAACATTTTATTGACTTGGTTGCATTAAGATCGTTATGGATAAGCCTTGGTATATTATAGCCACCTTTATTTTTTCTTATAGAATTTTGTATTTTTGCTTTACATTTTGAGATGCTTAAAGGGGTATTCTCTCAAAGACACGTTTCTTTTATGTACTCAGGATAACAAAATAACACATTCTGTAATTCACTTTTATTAACAAGCATTTCACAGATATAAGTCCAACCTGTCTCTATCAGTCCTGGTGTACACAATTTCAGTTGCCCCTAGACACAACCCTGTAACTTCGTACTTTAGGGTGGGCAGCCATCTTATCTGAGGCTTCATGGAGCTTTTCTCCTTCTCTCTGCTCCCTGCTGTCCAGGACAGAGCTCACTCACTAATACAGATACATGCACTAACATCCTGCCGGCAGCAGCAAGAGCAATACTAGAAGCTACAGACAGATAAGTTCTTTATCGGGGGAGGAAGGTACAGGCTGACTGTATCATTGTGTGTAATAGGAATCTCATGGATCTCATCAACTCTGATCTGTCTTTTCTCTCTTTCTATGTTTCAGATACTTGTACAATGTTCAGAAACTAAATGAAAGTGTTTATAAACCGTGTACCCTGATAATCTAACCACACTGTCTGCTCACAGAACTAGATGGATCATAATGTGCCTGCTAAGAAAATCCAGAACCACACTCTGGAATATTACACTGACCATCACTGAATGATAGGAGTTAAAACAGCAATAAAACTGAGTAAAATAGGGAAGTAAAGAGTTAAAAATTATCTTTATTGTGAGATTTGAGAATTTTATTTCATGGGAAAACCCCTTTAATGTATGTAAACCTGAGTAGCATTTTTTTGTTGATTTTAAATACAGGCAGTCCCCGGATTACGTACAAGATAGGGTCCGGAGGTTTGTTCTTAAGTGGAATTTGTATGTAAGTCAAGACTGTATATTTTATAATTGTAGATCCAAACAAAAAAAATTTGGGCCCCAGTGACAATTGGAGTTTAAAATGTTTTTTCTGTAATGGGACCAGGGATTATCAATAAAACTTCATTACAGACACCTTACAGCTGATTATTGCAGCCTAGGACTAAAGTAAAGCTTTCAGAAAGCTTCACCAGAGGTCAGAGGGGTCTGTCTGTAACTATGGGTTGTCTGTAAGTCGGGTGTCCTTAAGTAGGGGACCACCTGTATCTTTTTTACCAAATGTCATTGTGTATAATAGGAATTTCATGGATCTCATCAACTCTGATCTGTCTTATCTCTCTTTCTATGTTTCAAATACTAGCACAATGTTCTGAAAAATTTGATTTTTAATTTTATTATTATTTTTTTTTAATTCTGAGCATTCTAAGGGGTGAGATTTATCTCTATGCATCAGTGCTTGATGCACTGGGTGCTGATAGTCCTATGGACGGAGGCATCTTGGTGCAGGCAAACACGCCATCGCTTATTGCCTGTATCGCAGTTCATAAATGCTCCAGAGGAAGACAGCGGCAAGAAGAGGAGGAGTAATGTGAGTATTTTTTTCATTTATTTTTGAATGGGGGAATTGTTACTATTGTGGAGGAAGGGACCCTTTGGCTACTATGTGGGGAACACTGACTTAGTGGTTTCTTAGTAAAGGAAGACTGGACTTGACTTTTATGTGGGGGAGCACTATTTAGTGAGGGCACCGTTGCTTGGCTTTTTAATGGAGGCACTGTGGCATGAATTTTATGTTGGGGTGCACTAGTTACTCGGGTACTGTGACTTTGCTCCTCCACATAAAATCCAAGTCACAGTGCCCCCACTTAGAAGCAATGTGACTTGGCTTTTGTGGGGGCAACTGTGGTTTGGCTACTGTAGGGGGGACTAAAAGTAAGGACTACTGTGGGGGGCACTATGACGCACCTTCTGTGATGGGCACTTTTTCTATTGGCTTCTGAGAGGGGGCCCTGTAACTATTAACCATGTGTGGGACACCAACTTGGCTAGTAATTTTAGATGGGCCCTGTGACTTGGCTACTAATTGGGGGACTGTAAATTAGCTACTATTTAGGGAAGCACTCTGAATTGACTACTTGGTGGGGCCATTATGACTTGGCTACCTATTGGGAGCATTGTTTGCCCACATAGATGCTAAGTTAACCCCCCATAGTAGCCAAGTAAAAATGTGGGGGACTACTGTGGTGGTATCCATGGTTTGGGTACTGTGGGTGGCACTATTAATGGACTATTGACTACTTTTAAGGGGCACTATGATTATATGGGATCATTGGGGACACTATTACTTTGGCTACAATGAGAGCACTGTTAATATAATGACTTTGTGAGTAACTGTGAGAGCATTGATACTTTATTTAGTAGTGTGGGGACATCATTACTCTATTGGCTATTGTTTAGGCACTGGTGCTATAGTGGCTACTCTGGGGGCCTTGGAATTAAATTGGCTACTATGGGGGAACTGTGACTTTATTAGCTATAGTTGGGGCACTGTTACTTTATTGGCTACTGCGGGGGCATAATAGTATTCTGTATGGGAGCAGCAGTGCATACGCCTTGGTATTTTGTAGCCACCTTTATTTTTTCTTAAAGAACTTATTAATTCTGGGGTTCAAACATATGTTACAAGCGCCCTTTCATGATTCCCTGACACTGCACCAACACATCGGGGCACATTTATTTACCGGGTCTGGAGGATTTTCCGAAAATGCATTATCCGAAGACAATGCACTGTCCCGCAATTCAATAAGATTGTGCGCCCGATTTCCAGAATGTGTCGCTTCCCGGATCAGTTCCGCTGGAGTTCTCCATCTTCCTGCACCTGGTTCCTGGTGTACTGTATGCGACACAATTTTAAAATGAAATCCTGCGGTTTGTCCGAATCAGTCGGATGGTCCGACGCCCCCCCCCCAATTTGTGTCGCATGAAAGCCAGCGCCAAAATCCGATCGCATGCACCAAAATCCCCTTCTAAATTCCTGTCCCAGTGGCACAATCCCCGAAAATGTTGGAAAACCCTACGTAAATGTGATCCGTAGACCGTTAATAAATGAGCCCCAATATTCTCAGTGGCCTGTTTAGCAGCACTTGTTTCATTCAATGTGATTGAGTTGCAATATAAACACATCACATAAAAACTCACATATAGAGCATTCATATACACATATATGCATCAATAGATTCAGTCTTCTTATCCCAGCAGGTGTCACTAGCTGCTGACTACATGAGGGAAGTAGATGGCATGAATTAGAGGCATAAGATTTCTGATGTGCTGCTCTCTTCTCCCCCAACATTTCTTATCTTTGATACCTGCTCAGGTGTGTACTGTCTATGATGTGCACTACAATGTGCAGCATAATAGGTATATAACAGTGCACCTCCTCTAGTCTTTAGTGTGACAAGTCTAGCGACCAGACCCCCTGACTTTGCAGACCCCATAGCAGCTGCTGTGGTTGCTAGTCGTGTAGAAACGCCCCTGCAAAAAATTAAAAATCACCTTTGTGACACTCGGCTGGTATCAAGTGAGTTGAAAATTCTAAAGATTGACATAAGCATTATGTTTCTTCATTGAAATAGAAAATCTTAGTCTTTCTTTAAACCATCAAAGTCACTTCGGGGACCGGCTCCAAGGTCAGCTATTCCACCAATTCCCAACTTTCATGGTAAAGAAGCTGTGTCACCTTTATAGATTAGATCTTTTATTCTCCGGATGGATTGAGTCACTCCTCGTGTTTTGATTTTACATGTGAATACTTAATTATACCATAACCCTAATGTAAGTGTTATCTCAGCCAAAATTCTGCTGAAGAACAGGATAATGTAAGAGCGGTAGATGAAAAAGTACCGGAGATAATGAATAAAGTCATATGAATTAGGTAAAGCCATTTCCATGAAGCCAGGAAGGGACACACATGTGTAAGGGTCCTTTATACAGAGCAGAAGGTACTTTGTGTGCAGTTATATTGCTCCGCTGTATGACACAATTCTTCCTATTACCCAATGCTTCTGGGAGAGAATCATGAGATAGAATGTGCATAATTTTACATTCTAGGATTTCCATATGAATCTATTGGAAATACGGAAAAAAAACTCAATCTACCCCTCGATATACAATCATTGGAATATGAAGATGAACTATGGGCCTATAGGTGTTGATGCTACGTGACAGATCTGAACCACTCACATCTTTGATATGTATGACATTATGGAAATTAATCTGCACTGATTTTAAAATGTGTATTTTTCACAAAAGATTTTCTTTAAAAAATCAGGGCTTTTGTTATACATAACCAGAACTCATAGTTTTATAGATAACTAACACAATACTTGGTTACACTTATACTGAAGCATTTTTAGTAAAAGTTCATACATGAAGTATATGTATCATGCATAAAATCATGCTTTTTAGAAATATAAACCCATTACACAAAAAAACACACCTTTGTAGGATTGCATTAAGCAAAAATTATGAAGTTAAAGGGGTTTTCAATGGAATCCTGAAAAATCCCATGTGGAAAAGGTAGCAATAAAATGTGGCAAAAAAAGAATGTTTGCCTATTCCTGATTCCTCTTAATGTCTTGTTGTTGGTGACCACAGGACATCACTTATTATTATGTAACATCACATGATCAGAGGAGGCCGCTGATTGGCTAAAGCAGATTCCGTCACATAAAGCTGAGCCAGTAGTGTCAAATAACAGAAGACTGGCAACACGAGAACCAGGTGCTAGATTCCAAATTTCAGGAAAACTCATTAAAGGCTCATTGATGTTCCTGTCCCTGGCAACAGGAAGCTCAGCCAGCTATAACCCAAAACTCCAGAGCTCCTCACTACCCGTAGAAGTTGATGAGAGAGTTCCTTTTTTTTATTGTATAATGGTATACATATTGAGGGTCTACCTTTAAAGGGAACTTGTCACCAGGGACCTCATTTTCACAGCAGCTCATCACACCTGCATTGCACATACACTCACTGGCCACTTTATTAGGTACACCTGTCCAACTGCTGGTTAACACTTAATTTCTAATCAGCCAATCACTTGGCGGCAACTCAGTGCATGTAGACATGGTCAAGACAATCTCCTGCAGTTCAAACCGAGCATCAGTATGGGGAAGAAAGGTGATTTGAGTGCCTTTGAACGTGGCATGGTTGTTGGTGCCAGAAGGGCTGGTCTGAGTATTTCAGAAACTGCTGATCTACTGGGATTTTCACGCACAACCATCTCTAGGGTTTACAGACAATGGTCCGAAAAAGAACAGGAAACTGAGGCTATAATTTGCACAAGCTCATCGAAATTGGACAGTAGAAGATTGGAAAAACGTTGCCTGGTCTGATGTGTCTCGATTTCTGCTGCGAAATTCGGATGGTAGGGTCAGAATTTGGCGTCAACAACATGAAAGCATGGATCCATCCTGCCTTGTATCAACGGTTCAGGCTGGTGGTGGTGGTGTCATGGTGTGGGGAATATTTTCTTGCCACGCTTTTGGCCCCTTGGTACCAATTGAGCATCGTTGCAACGCCACAGCCTACCTGAGTATTGTTGCTGACCATGTCCATCCCTTTATGACCACAATGTACCCAACATCTGATGGCTACTTTCAGCAGGATAATGCGCCATGTCATAAAGCTGGAATCATCTCAGACTGGTTTCTTGAACATGACAATGAATTCACTGTACTCAAATGGCCTCCACAGTCACCAGATCTCAATCCAATAGAGCATCTTTGGGATGTGGTGGAACAGGAGATTCGCATCATGGATGTGCAGCCGAAAAATCTGCGACAACTGTGTGATGCCATCATGTCAATATGGACCAAAATCTCTGAGGAATGCTTCCAGCACCTTGTTGAATCTATGCCACGAAGAATTGAGGCAGTTCTGAAGACAAAAGGGGGTCCAACCCGTTACTAGCATGGTGTACCTGATAAAGTGGCCAGTGAGTGTATGCCTTTCTCCTTTCCCTAAGCATCTGCATTACAATATAATTGTGTATTATAACTAGAGATGAGCGAGCACTAAAATGCTCGGGTACTCGTTATTCGAGACGAACTTTTCCCGATGCTCGAGTGCTCGTCTCGAATAACGAGCCCCATTGAAGTCAATGGGAGACTCGAGCATTTTTCAAGGGGACCAAGGCTCTGCACAGGGAAGCTTGGCCAAACACCTGGGAACCTCAGAAAAGGATGGAAACACCACGGAAATGGACAGGAAACAGCAGGGGCAGCATGCATGGATGCCTCTGAGGCTGCTTAATCGCACCATTATGCCAAAATTATGGGCAACAGCATGGCCATGACAGAGTGACAGAATGAAGCTAGATAGCATGTAAAACATCCAATAATTGACCCTGACACTATAGGGGACGGCATGCAGAGGCAGCGGCAGCAGCGGCAGGCTAGAGAGTGGCATGGCGACATACCCTAAATGGACTCAGGCTTCAAACCAATGGGTGGCAGAGAGGAACCAAAGGAGGTGAGCAAGAAGCGCTCAAATAATATCGGTACATTATAAAAGTTTGCCAGTATATTTTGTGAATTACACAGCAGGGTGGCGACAAAGTTAACATGGAAGCCATGAAAACAACCCAAAATTCTGCCTGACACAGCTCGTTTGATAAGGGGACCATGTATGGAGGCAGTGAACTAGTAGTAGATTAAAGGTGCTGCAGTTAAAACTATGTTAGTTGGATCTTGGCATGGAGCTGGCGCTCCGCTGCCAGGTGAGTTTTCGCCAATCCAAGCCCCTGTCTCTAGGCTACTCCCCAAACAGCACTTCTAAGAACCTTTTGTATAAGATCAAGTGTAGTAGCGTTCTTATAAGTTTGGGATATGGCGGGTGAGGGGAATGTAAACAGATGCGCAAGAAGCGCTGAAATAGTATCGGTAAATGATAAAAGTTTGCCAGTATATTTTGTGGATTACACAGCAGGGTGGCGACAAAGTTAACAAGTTTGATGTGGAATGCCCTGTAATAGCTCTTGGGCGGTGTGCCTTTTATCGCCTAGGCTCAGCAGTTTGAGCACCGCCTGCTATCGCTAAGCGACGGCACTGCTGCTGTGCCTAGAGCTACCGACTGATGGCGGCATGCCCACGGATGGTAGTTCGGAGGAGGAGGTGGAGGAGGGGTGGGAGGAGGAGGAGGCATAGTAGGCCTGAAAGACCTGGACCGAGGTAGGGCCCGCAATCCTCGGCGTGGGCAGTATATGACCAGCCGCAGGGTCAGACTCGGTCCCAGCCTCCACCAAGTTAACCCAATGTGCCGTCAGCGATATATAGTGGCCCTGCCCGGCAGCACTCGTCAGAAACGGCGTTGGTCAGGGCACGGATGATGTTGTCTGACACGTGCTGGTGCAGGGCTGGGACGGCACATCGGGAAAAGTAGTGGCGGCTGGGGACTGAATACCGAGGGGCGGCCGCCGCCATGAGGTTGCGAAGGGCCTCGGTCCTTCGCAGGCTAAGCAATCTGGAGATGTGGACATTAAGGGCTTGGGCGTGCGGGTGGGTTGCACTATATTTACGTTTCCGCTCCAGCGTCTGGGGTATAGAGAGCTGAACGCTGGTGGATGCTGTGGAGGATCTTGGAGGCGACGATGGGGTTTTTGTGCCAGGGTCCTGGGCAGGGGGCTGACTATCAGCTGACACAGGGGAAGGAGCAGTGGTGTGCACGGCCGGAGGTGGGCTTGGGCTTGGTGCCACTGGTGCCACTGAGTGGGGTGTTTAGCATTCATATGCCTGCGCATACTGGTGGTAGTTAAGCTAGTAGTGGTGGAACCCCTGCTGATCCTGGTTTGGCAAAGGTTGCACACCACAGTCCGTCGGTCATCCGGTGTTTCCTTAAAGAACCTCCAGACTTCTGAAAATCTAGCCCTCGCCACGGGAGCCCTCGCCATGGGAGCTTCACTACGTGACACATTTGGTGCTGATGCACCTGCTCTGGCCCTGCCTCTCCGTCTGGCCCCACCACTGCCTCTTCCAACCTGTTCTGGTCGAGGACTCTCCTCCGTCTCAGAAGCACTGTGTTCACCCGGCCTCTCAACCCAGCTTGGGTCTGTCACCTCATCATCCTCCGATCCCTCAGTCTGCTCCCCCCTCGGACTTCCTGCCCTGACAACAACTTCACCACTGTCTGACAACCGTGTCTCCTCATCGTCGGACACCTCTTTACACACTTCTTCCACTACGTCAAGAAGGTCATCATCACCCACAGACTGCGACTGGTGGAAAACCTGGGCATCGGAAAATTGCTCAGCAGCAACCGGACAAGTGGTTTGTGACTGTGGGAAGGGTCCAGAAAACAGTTCCTCAGAGTATGCCAGTTCAAATGCCAAATTTTCCTGGGAGGGGGCAGACTGGGGGGGAGGAGGCTGAGGTGCAGGAGCTGGAGGAGTGCCGATTTTGGTGACATGGGTGGACTGCGTGGAAGACTGACTGGTGGACAAATTGCTCGAAGCATTGTCGGCAATCCACGACATCACCTATTCGCACTGTTCTGGCCTCAACAGTGCTCTACCACGAGTCCCAGTAACTTGAGACATGAACCTAGGGAGTGTAGCTCTGCGGCGTTCCCCTGACCCCTGCAGTAGTTGGACGCCCACGTCCCCGCCCTCGTCCTCTACCCCTAGCCCTCGGGTTAAACATTTTGAAAATGAAAGTTATAACTTTAATTTTTTTTAAACTTTTTTTTGTGTTTTTTTGTGTTTTTTAGTTTTTTTTTGTGTTTTTTAGTTTTTAAAACCAAACAATGCTATCCTATTGCTATGGCTATTTTCTAGCCAAGTATGAAAGCACACTGCTATGCCAGATGAGATGACGCTGAGTTATGAAAAAATAAACGTAAAATAAAAAGAAACTGCCAGACTGTGCCTAATTGAAATCCAACCCCTAATAAATTTTCCCACTTCGGTCTTTGCGATGGATATGTGCGTCACTAAGCGCTAAACACAGCGGTCGCAAGTCTCACTCCAAATTTCTGACAATTGGCTAGTATATGCACTGCAGCAAGGACAGCCACCAGCAGATCAACCAGAAATCAAATATATATAACGCTATTGTAGGCGTAAGTAAGCCGTTTGGATTCTCCTTTGGCTATTTTCTAGCCAAGTATGAAAGCACACTACTATGCCAGATGAGATGACGCTGAGTTATGAAAAAATAAACGTAAAATAAAAAGGAAATGGCAGACTGCGCCTAATTGAAATCCAACCCCTTATAAATTTTCCCACTTCGGTCTTTGCGATGGATATGTGCGTCACTAAGCGCTAAAAACAGCGGTCGCAAGTCTCACTCCAAATTCCTGACAATTGGCTAGTATATGCACTGCAGCAAGGACAGCCACCAGCAGATCAACCAGAAATAAAATATATATAACGCTATTGTAGGCGTAAGTAAGCCGTTTGGATTCTCCTTTGGCTATTTTCTAGCCAAGTATGAAAGCACACTGATGAGATGACGCTGAGTTATGAAAAAATAAACGTAAAATAAAAAGTAAATGGCAGACTGTGCCTAATTGAAATTAAACCCCTAATAAATTTTCCCACTTTGGTGTTTGAGGTGGATATGTGTGTCACTAAGAGCTAAACACAACGGTAGCAAGTCCCCCTGCAAATTCCTCACAATGTGGTACTAGCTGCACTACTAGTGCCAGCAAGCCCAGCCACAAGCAAACAAAAAAAAAAAAGTATAACGTTATTGTAGCCCTAAGAAGGGCTGTTGGGTTCTTGTTGAATCACTCCTGCCTAACACTATTCTAATAGAACACCCTAACGCTTTCCCTGACCAGCAGCAGCTCTCTCCCTAGCGGCATCCAGACACAGAATGATCCGAGCAGCGCGGGCAGCGGCTAGTCTATCCCAGGGTCACCTGATCTGGCCAGCCAACCACTGCTATCGACGTGTAAGGGTACCACGTCATGCTGGGTGGAGTGCAGAGTCTCCTGGCTTGTGATTGGCTCTGTTTCTGGCCGCCAAAAAGCAAAACGGCGGGAGCTGCCATTTTCTCGAGCGGGCGAAGTATTCGTCCGAGCAACGAGCAGTTTCGAGTACACTAATGCTCGAACGAGCATCAAGCTCGGACGAGTATGTTCGCTCATCTCTAATTATAACTTATCTTGCACCCTGAAAGAATCCTCGGTGTAGTCCAAGGGGTTGGGCTTTGGTTTGAATGCATTTGAAAAAATAAGATGTGACTTGTCTGCATCTGTAGCTGAAATTGGGGAATGGAGATGCAATTATGATGTACATATTTATAACATATTTTGGTTTATTCAGTTTTCAAAACATGCTAAAACTAATTTTATAAAGAAAAAAAAAATATATATATAATACAGTTAAAGGGGCATTCCTATTTTAGAAAATAGATGTTAATGTTTTGATAAAAAAATATACAGTTTTCCAATATACTTTCTGTATTAATCTCTCATGGTTTTCTAGATCTCTGCTTGCTGTCATACTGTAGAAGGCTTCTTTGTTTGCAGTGAACAGTCTCCTGTTCCCTAAAATATTTCTTAGTTTATCACACCAAACAGCCCCCTCCTGGTTATTTTATATAAAGCCTGGATTCCTTATGTACAGGTTTATGTGGCCCCCCCAGCAGGTCTGGACCCCGGGCACCTGCCCAGGTATACCCAGGCTGGCGCCTGCTCTGGTCACACAGGTGCACAGCTGGATATAACACAAATCTCTGAATACTCACTATGATACCACCGCGCCATGCACCTGTGTGACTATGGTCAGATTTTCAAAGATATTGGCCCAACTATATGAATACTAGTGATATCTGCCTTTGTGCAGTTTGTCTCACTCACTAGATAATCCAATAGTGTTACATGCTTTAATTTAATCTGGTGTGTTTTCAGGATTTTTGGTGCACTTTACTTCATGCTGTTGTGACAGAAATGTGATGCAGCGTAGTAATAAATATGTCATAAACAACAGATAAGCACTACCACGTCACTTTAGGTGCACAGTTTCCTAAAGTGCCGGACCCAAATGTGTCGCAAACACTTCATTATTACATGTGGAAGCTACAAAGACACTTTTTCTGGTGCAAACAAAAAACACAATGGGGCTTATTTACTAAATGTCCGTCGGACGTCATTTTCGGGTTTCCCGACAATTTCCATTTTGCGCCGAATTGCCCCAGGATTTTGGCACACGCGATCGGATTTTGGAACATCGGTGCCAGCTTGCTCGCAACAGAAATCGGGGGACGGGCCGTCGGACAACCCGATGGATTTGGACATACCGCGGAATTGAAAAAAGGATTTGTGTCGCAAGATCAAGCACTCACATGCACCAGAAAGAAGCAGGTGAACTCCGTCGGACCTCGGCGCAGCAGCGACACATGCAGGAACTCGCGCCGGACAACTCACCGCGGGATCGTGACGGGACCGGGTAAGTAAATCTGCCCCAATGATATATCTGTCACGGGTGGTCCCGCGACCCACATCGCGGGTCGCGGGCTCACCCGTGCCGCCCTGCCCCCGCCAGCGCGCCGCCAGCGCATATTACCCGTCCCGGCTCCTGGCTCGCTCCCCTCCGCTGTGCGCGCGCGTCCCCGACTGCTAGGGCGCGCGCGCGGCACCTTCTCCAAATTTAAAGGGCCAGCGCGCCATTAATTGGCGCTGGCCATATTGCCCAATTCTAAGCCTGCCTCTTCCTGTTACCCTTGCCGGATCTTTGTGCCTCATAGTCTTAGAGAAAGCTTACTAGCGATTATTCCTGCGTTCCTGTGTATTCCTGCGTTCCTGTGTATTCCTGCGTTCCTGTGTATTCCTGCGTTCCTGTGTATTCCTGCGTTCCTGTGTATTCCTGCGTTCCCGTGTATTCCTGTGTGTTCCCGCTCCTGTGTCCTGTGTTACCCGAGTTCCTCCGTGTTGCTGTGTTCCGTGTGCCTGTGTTCCCGTTCCCACCTGCCTGGACCTCCTGTTGCTGACCCCGGACTTGGACCTGACGTTGCATCTCTGCCGCCTGCCCTGACCCTGTGCCTGGACCTGTCTACGAGATTGTCATCCGCTAAGGTACCTCGACCTCGGCTGCCACCGTGGGCTAGTCACACCTGGGAACGACCTAGTGGTATCCTGCCGCAGCAAGTCCAACCCGCTTTGCGGCGGGCTCTGGTCAATACCAGGTGCCGCTAGGCTCCGGTTCCGGGTGTTGGTTAGTTACATCTCCCACGGTGGTCCAGAGGATCCACTGATCCTAACAATATCCAGCCCACTGTGATTTAGCGCATAGCAAAAATGGACCTCGACATTTAGGCATCAGTGATCCTGAGTCACAAAGGGGTTAATATGGTAAAAATGCAATATTTTACAATGGAAATAATCTTCCTTTTTGCGCAGTATGTCTCCTTTCTCAATGTATAGTAATCTGAAAACAAGGTGTGAGAAGAAATAGAGTATAGAATCTTTGGGAATAAGTATCGGAATATGTAAAACGCATAAAGGCTTTAGAAGACAGAACATAGAACAGAGAACATCAAATAACTTGTATATCTAATCTGATAAATACTGACAATAATGCCTCAAGGACTCCCCACTGGAGGAGATGCCAAAAACCAGCTATTGTGTTGCATGTTTTCCTCTTGGGACTGAAATTCTATTTCACTGTGATTTTTCCTGAAACTCGACTTGATTGGAAAACATATTTAAGAAAGGATAAGAGATTCCCTTTTATATAGGTTTCACTGCTCATAACTGCAGTTCAAAAAGTGAATTACTGTAGACGTTCCTGAAGTATGGGAAAATGAACCGCGCTGGTAGTTTATTACAAGGGTCCATAAGATGAACATTTCTGGTCAGAAGGAGCTAAATAAATCAATAACAGTAGAAATTGTATTACAGATAAACCTTTGTTCTATTGGCTTTACCGAATTGATAGTGGGGGGGGGGGGGTCAAAATGGGTCACCATATAAAGCACATATGTTGTGGGCTCCATGATTTAAGATGCTATATCTCTACATCTCGATTTCTATAGTAATGCTGACTGATATCCTACCTGACATCATCTAAAGATGTACATGGACTTATTGTAACTTACCAATACCAGCACCAATGAATCACACAAGAATATAACACTTATATATTGTAAGCTCTTATGGACAGGTCTTATACCTAGTGAACCTGGTAAACAATAATGTTATTGTTTGTACGCTGAAAAATTATAACATTTTCCAATATACTTTCTGTATCAATTTCTCATGGTTTGCTAGATCTCTGCTGGCTGTCATTCTATAGGAAGCTCTATTGTTCACTTCCTGTGGACAGAAATTTGACCGTGGTCACACAGTTTTGGATTTATTTGAAGGTGGGAATACCCCTTTAACACTTGGAAAGATTCAATATTGTGTCTCTGTCATTTTCAGTACTGAATGACATCTGCCATTCTACAGACTCCTAGTAGCTGTCTGCAGGATAATTCTCAGGGGAGAGATCAGGTAGGGAATCCTTCAAATAGATGTGTCGGGCTATCCGGAGAGCTTCATTCACAGACCTTCCAGAGTTACACTGTTATATAAGCTTAAATTAAAGTTCTTAAATTTTAATCCCTTTGTAATGTTTAAACAATAAAGGTAATTTTTAACCCCTTACTTTAGAATTTTAGGGAGCTGTATTGCTGAGTGTGGGCGGGGACTCCCTGAGCAGACACTTCATGATCCCTCTGTGCTATGAGATGCTGTGTTCTGACAATGTGCTTAGATTGTTATAGTACAAGGTTTAGCTACACTTTTATGTAGCTTCTAAACATTCTACTAGCATCTGACACAGAGAAAAAGAGAGATGAGACAGATCAGAGACGATGAACACAATGGGGGTAATTTAACTTTATCTGTTTGTTTTTGCTAGTTTTTGCCTGTTGTTTTTCTGTCTTTTTTGGTAATTTATAAATCTCACTTTTTCCTTGTGTTAAATGGGGTCTTTTCCTGATTTATTTTTGAGACATTTGTTACAAATGTCTCAAAAATGTCTCACAAATGTCTTGAGTCACTTCTTTCCATTTTCCTTTAAGTTTTCCTTTAAGTATGGTTTTGTCTGGAGTTTTTTTGCGGCAAAAAATGTCACAAATTTTACACAATTTGAAATGATAAATGTCACTTGAGACACTTAGCACATCTGGAATAGAAGATAAATGTGTGTTACTGATGAAAAACAAATGTCCTGTGGACATTTCAAAATGTCCCCAAAAAGGCACAAAAATTGCAATGTGCCAAAAAATGTCTCAAAAACTGAAAAAAACAGGAAGAAAAATAAAGATAAATGACCCCCCAATGACACATCCAGGGGTCTGTTTGTAACTATGGGTCGTCTGTACGTTAGGGTACCGCCTGTATTGTGATATTTCTTCAGATATCGTTTCACACATTTAAAATTTTGGTATCGCGGCAACCCTAATGTATATACTTTTCTCTGCGCTGTTGGGTAACTCAGATATATTCTTTGTAAATGTTTATCTCAATCACTTAGTGTCCAGCTAATTGCTAAACTCTTGTATCACCTATTTCTACAAGCGTTCTGATGGTTAGTGCATGTTACTACAATTATTACAGGATTATCTGATTCATTTCTTGAGGCTTGACACATCCTATAACTTAGTCATTCTAGATGAGGAAAAAAAAATGTCTAATAAAATCTTAAGACATGAGGTTACTTATTCCTCCGTGATGTGTTGAGTAGACAGTTGATTAAAAGAAAACTTCATCTGGGTTGTCATACCTGCTCACAGCGATGTAACAATAGTCATCGGCTGCCATAGAAAGGCTTTTCATTAGCCTTCATGTAGTTCTCTACCTGCACTTTTCACATGGCTGCATATTGGAAGGATTGTGAAATAATCAACTACCTCTTGAGAAGAACTACTCGGTGATGTACTAGTTTTTGATATAAAATTATGTTGCCATTTATGACACTGTGAAAAGTCTCTGACTATAAGGATAACCTTTAAAAATTGAATCATCCTATAATTGAAACACCATTTCATTCCAGTAACAAGATGTCAGGTTATCACTAAAAAGACACTCACAGCATATTTTGAGTGGATAAAAGTAGGGAAGAAAGAGTCCCCCCTTCAAAAGCCGTGGTTGTTCTTATTATAGAGTGAAGTTGTATATAATTTATACTCTCTGATATTCAGGGGAATTTCCATATTTTTATATAATGTTCAATGGGCTGAATATTTTAGAATGGTGGAGTGATTACTATACAGAAACATCCTAGACAGAAAGCATAAAACATGCATAAAAGATTAATAAACAAATATAAAAAATACATAAATAAACCAAATGTGTGCAATTCTGTATATATTTTGTGTTATAGAATTGGTATAGGGAATAGTACAATTGGGTCAGGTTCTGTTCATAGTGCTATTATGCTCTTTCTAGGAACCCTTCAGTGCTTTAATGGCAATATGGCATAGTCTGCAGGGATGTTCTTGCCATCAAATACTATAAATTTCATAACATTATTATTTTTATACATAAAATGCATAAGTTATAACATTATATTTTGCTTTGCATGTAAATAGGATTGTCCAAACTAAAATTTACACCAATTTCTGGTGTTGATTACAGAAAACTTGCTAGACTGTAGGGCGCCATGTCACCAGGGATAGCACCAAGTTCAACCTTTGTCTCAATTTATTTTTTATAGTTATGTCTCCAGTGTATTTTTTTTGCATATCCCCTCGTATTCAAATTAATACATTTCGTATTTTCTGTCTATATAGCTGAATAAGACCTTGGCACATAACTGAAGACTGAGCGCTGACCTTTAATAATCTGAAGGCAAATTGCACGTAGTATAGTTTGCCTCAATAATTATACATTTGGACCATTGTCTTTTGTTTTTTCAAATACAGTTCAATGTTCTGGCATTTAGGCACATCCATATAGATTTGTCTTTTCCAGGCAGTCTACAGGTTACCTACAGGACAGGTTCTTTAGGTTTGTACTTAAGTTGAATTTGTATGTAAGTTGGAAGAGCTTCAAAAAGATAGCGGCACATGGGCGCCGCAATCTTGCCTAGGATCGTCGCTCCCTGTGACGTCATCCGTCGCGATAAGTCGCCATGACAGCCTTGGGTCATCCAAAGACCTGAGGCTGTCTCGTTTTAACCTTTTCATTATAATGAAGGGATTAATTGTGATGGGTTTTAATGTTAGATTTACTTTGAAGATAAATAAGAATATTATTGTGCAACATAATTCATCTATACTATACAATCATTACTGATTATATTATAGGACACATAGAATTAAAAATGACATTCCTGTCAGATTCCATTGTCCTGTGCAGTTTAATATTTGTAGCCATATGTGTGATTACAATTCCTAGAGCAACTTTCCAGAACAAAGTACGGTAATTCTCAGCTATTGCAATTTGGTATAATGTTCTCTTGTAAGTTTATAGAATGTATTAATAAAATATAATCCATGGAGGTCCGCGGGTTGGAAGGATTCTTAATTAACTGGATTTTAAAATTCAGCCATATACAGTAAGCATTTGATGTGCACCACCGAGGATCTACTACAAATGTTAGGTGGGGGCTTCCTCTCCATTTATATTACATTTTATATTGATCTTCGAGCTACATGAACCTCTGACATAAGTGAACTCAAAGGCTGGAGAACTACCAATATTTCCTTGTAGATTTCTAAGCGAAAGGTTTGAAAGGGCTGAATCTGAAATGAAGGACATCACATTCTCACGGAAAGATGACTTTTCCTGAAGGAAAATATTTGAAGGTTGATAATATGTAACAAATCACAAAATTGTACAATATTTTAAATGATATTGATGGTAGTATAGTAACTAGAGTACAATGTTGCATTGTGAAGATGATTCTTATCTCCATCTTTTTCCCCTTTCACTCTTTACACCTAGTGACATCATCAATAGAGATGAGCGAATCATCCAAGATTTGCTTCACTGCAGCTTCACCTTATGTATTTAGTCAAGATCAATGATGCATTAATTGTCATGGAAATTGGTATTTTACTCCATCTAATCCTCTTTAATTAATTTTTTTTCAGCACAAAATTTTTAATTTGCAGTTATCTACTAAAATGATCATGATAATTTCATGAACCTGTCCAGCAAACAGTGCAACCACAAATAGGCTTGGCACAAGCTATCAAAATGGGTAAATATTGTATAACTAATCCTGAAATGTCCCCACAGGCTAAGCTCTACCTACAGCAGATGGTGGAGCGGACAGGTAACAGGAAAACAGACACCAGTCAGGGAAAGGGGATCACATTGGAGAGACAAGACACAAAGGGACAAAAAACAGATAATAGCAAAGTCAGACGAAACCGGGTTAAATCCATGATGGCAGCTAGGCACAGAATAGAGTGAGAGAATGGTCAAATAAACATAGCTGAGGTCAGATTCACAGAATAGCAAAGATATAGCAAAAGCTAAGACAAAGAGTAGGACTGCAATAACCAGCAACCTCTGATGGAACTGGGCAGAATATAAAGAAAGTACCCCCAGAAATTGACTGGTTCAGCTTCCATAACTAAAGCCACAGCAGCACACAAGACAATCTCAAATTCTCTCCCAGTTTTTCCCAAGGAATAGATCCTGAAACGTACCTGTCAATTAAATGGTGTTAAGGGGGCCTTGGGTGTTTTTTAAACTAGAAGCACCCGGAGACACCCGATCTCATACAATGCAATTCAGCTAGTTCTAACAGACGGTTGTTACAGTCCTTTGCGGAAGTATTTGGCCCATTCCTGCCCATTCTTCTTCGGAAAACAGCTGGAGCTAAGTAAGGTTGGGTAGGGATCGTTTACAGCAGTTTTCAGCTCTTTCCACAGATTCTCGATTGGATTCTGGTCTGGACTTTGACTTGGCCATTCTAACACCTGGATATGTTTACATTGTAGAATTTCTTTATGTTTCGGATCATAGTCTTATTGAAAGATTTATCTCCTTCCCAGTCTCAGGTCTTTTGCAGACTCCGACAGGTTTTCTTCCAGAATGGTCCTCTATTTGGCTCCATCCATTCCCTGTCCCTGCTGAAGAAAAGCAGGCCAAAACCATGATAATGCAGCCATCATGTGCGACAGTGGGGATGCTGTGTTCAGGAGGATGAACTGTGTTGCTTTTGGGCCAAACATATCGTTTGGCATTGTGGCCAAAAAGTTTGACTTTGGTTTCATCTCACCAGAGCATCTTCATGTTTGGTGTCTCCCAGGTGACTTGTGGCAGACTTCAAACAAGACTTTTTATGGATATCTTTGAGAAATAGCTTCTTCTTCCATAAAGGGCAGATTTGTGCAGTATAGAACTGATTGTTGTCTTATGGACTGATTCTCCCACCTCAATACATTTCGTTCCACTTCACAATTGTGTCTCTATAAATATTAATAATATGAGGATAATGGGGTAAATTGAAAAATAAGATCCTGATGTTGTTTGATGCACTGACATAATGGGGCAGATTTACTTACCCGGTCCATTCGCAATCCTGCGGCGCGTTCTCTGCGCTGGATTCGGGTCTGGCCGGGATTTCTTAAGGTAGTTCCTCCGCCGTCCACCAGGTGGCGCTGCTGCGCTGAAAAGCATCAGAACGCGCTGGAGTTCACCGGCTCGGGCTGAGTGAAGGTAAGTGCAAGCTCCACAACATATTTTTCCGAATCCGTCGGGTTTTCGTTCGGCCGCAATCCGATCGCGTGCGCCAAAATCCCGGGGCAATTCAGGGGAAATCGGCGCAAATCAGAAATATTCGGATAAAACGTCGGCAAAACGCGAATTGGGCCCTTAGTAAATGACCCCCAATATGTACATGTACTACTTAGGAGTACTCCTATACTCCTGGCCCAAACTGGTAGATCACTGCCCAGTTAACAGACCATATTGAATGATATAAGACTACAATAATATCTCAGCACCTCACCAAACTTTTGGCAAAGACAATGTCCATTCAACCGTAGATGTGACTATACGAGGAATATGTTGTTCCTTTTGTGCTGCAGGCAGCATGTCAAAGAACAAGAAGAATTATCAGAATAATGCATAGCCCTGAATAACTTAAAGTTTTTTTAGTACAATATCTGGGTTTCGGCAGTCACAGGTGTAAACTGGAATTTCCTGGATTTC
This sequence comes from Engystomops pustulosus, assembly GCF_040894005.1. Taxonomy (NCBI): domain Eukaryota; kingdom Metazoa; phylum Chordata; class Amphibia; order Anura; family Leptodactylidae; genus Engystomops; species Engystomops pustulosus. The sequence goes on along the minus strand of NC_092411.1, from coordinate 42,515,351 downwards.
TACATTGATTACTAATATAATGTGGTCTGATGGTTATCTAAGTAACAATTATAGACAAACACAATCTAAGTACACGAATAACACAAGGGCAGAAGTACTCTTCTTATTGAGCGCATTATTGAGTGCAATGAGAAAAAGCAATTGAACCCTTGAACTTAATTGGAATTGAAAACTGCTCTCTCCATAATCATACAGAGCCATACAGTAATGTTATTATGTGATGTATACTGTATGGTGTATGATGGAATTACTGCGTACAATTTTTCCAACTCACCCCCCCCCCTCCAAAAATTATACCTGAAATATAAAAACTGTATTATAGTATCAGTAACCCCAACGACAAGTGATGTAGTATGCCGCTGACACCTGCATTCTAGGTGTTAATCCCTTAAATGTTTCCATCATAGGCAATACACTTAAAGGGGTTTTCTACTTTAAGCACATTCCAGCAAATAATTGATATTTTTTGTGTAATGAAAAGTTCTACAGATTTCCAATATAATTTTTGTATCAACTCTTTACAGTTTTCTAGATCCTGGTTTGCTTTACTTTTGCTGTTGTGCAATAGGAAGTTTCATTGTTTACTTCCTGGAGATAAACACCGGTCCATGGTCATGTGATGTCGCATAGGTGCACGGCTCGTTAGCATCAAGCAACTTTGATTACACTGTGGGGGTCATTTACTAATGGCCTGAATTGCTATTTTTCATTGGGTTTCCAGAATCTTACCGATTTGAGACGTTTTTCCCTGAATTGCCCCGGGTTTTTGGCACACGCGATCGGATTGTGTCGCATCGGCGCCAGCTTGCGCCAAGCCATGCAACATCACATGACTATGGACCAGTGTTTATTTCCAGAAAATAAATAATAAAACACCACATCTTTGGTCAGGCCGTGAACCCCCGTGACATCATCGGAGGGTGTTGGCAGGCTGTTGTGACAGTCAGGACCCTAACAGAGGGATCCATGGCATTTTATGGCTTTCCGTGAAAGAGCCTGTCAATAGCAGTTTCTTTTACAAATCAAGTAATTTTACAATATACTGCAATAAAGTAATATATGAGTAAATGAAAAATTAACAGTGTGAATATTTCGTAAAAAGCTCTTATGTCAGTTTGTTTATTTTAATTTTCAGTTATTAGTAAAACAAAACTAACCAAAGCCTAAGGGAAGTGATGCAAAAAGGACACAAATGGAAACCAGTAAAAGTCCTTGAAAATTAATGAACATTTAACAGACCTTTCAGATTTGCATTACTATTGTATGTAAAGAATTCATCTTAATCAAATTGTAAAAGATTTGGATTCAATTATTAGCAAATCAATGGAAAAAGTGAAAATAAACAACAAAAAATATTTACCTGTGCACCTCTTGATGTTGATCCCGGTGCTGGCCTCTGCTAGTCTTGAAAACTTATAGTTAGCAGCAAGCCAGATGTCCGGTGTTCCGGGCTGCTAATTATGCACGCCCTCACCGCCTCCTTCTCCCCGCAAGGGGCATGAATTCACCTTCCTTTATATGAAATATTGAGAAGAGGTCATAATTATTGTAATTTTTCATTATTAAGAGGTGCAAACCTGATTCTGATTTTACAATGCAACAAACCAGATGCTACAGAATTAAAAAAATGCTGAATCATTACCTTTTATGCATCATAATAATATTAGATTACTCACCTGTACATGACCCTTTAAATCCTCCATTCCCCAAGAAGCTGATTCTAGTAACATTTGCAGGACGTGATCCCAGACTTGTAGGGGCTGTAATATTCATACAACCCGGGCCCATTCAGGCTTAATACGTTCCTTATGGGTCCTATCCGATTTTTTGAATCATGCAAATTAGCCCCTCCCTAAACTATGGGATAAATGACAGTAGTTAGGCACCATTTTAAAAATTTTATCCAAAGTAAAGCAAAAATAATTTTGGTTCCAGTCTACTTGAGTTTCTGAAAAATGGCAGATAATTATCAAAGTTACAAAACAGTGAATAAATGTATTTGTCTCTACGGTATCTGCATTGGAGATGCATTGGGATGGTTATGTAGCTTATCACCGGCTACTGTGGTGATCCACATCAACAAGAATACATCAACAGACATACGGGAACTTGGGAGTCTGTTAAAACCCTGATTACAAAAATAAATTTAATTTATAAAGTGTAAAAAAGCCTACAAGGCACATAGTCTTAGATACAATATCTGTAAATAAGGTGCAAATAGAAAATAAAGTGACTTATACAACACATTTATACATATGACTAGTCATGCCTAAAGTGTAGATCCGAGGATGTTATTCTTTTCTATTTAAAGGTGTTTGTTCACATCATAAAAAGTGTTCCCGACACTGGAAAAAAATAGTGGAAAAATACATGTTTAAATTATAAGATTTACAATACAATAGTTTTAACCTGGTTACAGCTTACTATTTAATATAAAGCTAGTCATCTACTGTCTACAGGTTCTCCTATTAAAGGAAATCTGCCCCCAATATCCTGCATGAAAACCTTACTCATACACAGATCCTGGCTCTGTGACTGTAAAAATCTTCTCATATTTGTATATATACAAATCCTTCCTTCCAAAAACAACTTTTAGAATTCTGCTTATGAGCCATGAGGGCGGTACCATAGCCCCTTTTTACTGTAGCTTCACGGGCTGTTACGATTTCCAAGACAATTGCCGCAACATAATTTCAGACTGATTTTATTACAGCTTTACATATCTTGACCTAATATCTTAATCTAATCTATGCAGTTGGTATATACATTATTGTAACATAACCCCTTAAGGACGCAAGACGATATAAATCATCCTCATAATCGGGCAGTTGCCGCACAATGACGATTTATATCGTCTTTGTTTCATACAGCCTGGTCCCTGCTGTATCCGCCCGAAATGGAGATCGCTCAGTGCCAGGCAGTTTAACTCTTTAACTGCCGCTATCGAGTACGTTCCATCTGTCACTCTCCCAGCCCTCCCCCGCAGAGCGATCGCAGTGTATTGGGGGGTTGCCATGGCAGGCGGAGGTCTGACAAAGACCTCTGTGTCTGCCATCTCTGGTCGCCTATGAGATCCATTGCAAAACTGGCAAAATGTCAGTAAAACGTTGACAAGCACAATACATTGCAGTACAGACGGTACAAGGTATCCCCAGTGTAAGGTCCCTAGTGGGACATTAAAAAAATAAAGTTATAAATGAAGTTGGCTGTACACTACAGGGGGCTGGTGAGCTATATAGTACAGGGGCAGGCAGGCTATATACTACTGGGGCTGGCAAGCAATATACTACAGGGGCAGGCTATATACTACCGGGCACTGGCAGGCAATATACCATAGGGGGCTGGCAGGCTATATAGTACTGCTAGCTATATGCTGGGGATGTTGTGACTGTCACGGTACGGATTGAGGGTGTACTCATGCCTGCTGCCACGGTCCCCACTACCCCAGCTCTCACTTACCTCTCCTGGCTCTGGCCTGCACTCTTGCTCCCAGCGTGTAGGCCGCATGCTGTTTCCGTGCAGTTGCGTGCTTCTGCCACTAGAGGGGGCGTGCGCAGACTTCTCCCAGCCTTAAAGGGCCAGCGTCCTCCTTATTGGCTCTGGCATTCCTGGCCCTCAGTGTTCCCGAGCGTTTCAAGACGCCTCTGTGGATTCAGTGATTCCCGTGTTCCTGGTTTCCTGTGTTCCCTTGTTCTGTGTTATCCTGTGGCGGTCCTGTTATCCTGTGGCGGTCCTGGTATCCTGTGGCACTCCGGTATTCCACCAGCCATCCGAGGTGCTGCCTGCCATCCGAGGTCCTGCCTGCCTTCCCGAGGTCCTGGCTGCCTTCCCGAGGTCCTGCCTGCCTGCCTTCCCGAGGTCCTGCCTGCCTTCCCGTGGTCCTGCCTGCCTGCCTTCCTGTGGTCCTGCCTGCCTGTCTTCCCGTGGTCCTGGCTTCCCGTGATCCTGCCTGCCTTGCCGTGGTCCTGCCTGCCTTCCCGTGGTCCTGCCTGCCTTCCCGTGGTCGCCGTGTCCCTACCTTGGCTGCCACCGTGGGCCTAGTCGCACCTGCGGAGCGACATGGTGACTCCTGCCGCAGCAAGACCATCCCGCTTTGCGGCGGGCTCTCGCGAAGACCAGGAGTTCACTTAGACTCCGCTCCCGGGTGCGGCTAAGGTTGTTATCTCCCGCGGTGGCCCAAGGAGTCCACTGACTTAGTCCTAAGGGACTATTCCCCTGAGATTGTGACAGTGACCAATGCATTTTCCACTTATACTCGAGTCAATAGGTTTTCCCAGTTTTTAGTAGTAAAATAAGGTGCCTCGGCTTATACTCAGGTCGGCTTATACTCGAGTATATACGGTACATGAAACAAAATATGTGTGGAGATACACTGTGAATGCTGCTGCTGTCCATTTATGTACATGGATCAATTCACTAGATACATGATGGGATAAGAAGGGATAAGAAGGGATAATGGGGCACATTTACTAAGGTTCCACAGACCACATTTCCGTCGGGTTTTTTCACACGTGATCAGGTTGTGTGACAATCGCGCCGGCTTTCATGCGACACAAAATGGGGGGCAGGCAACCAGACGATCCAACGGATTTGGACAAACCGCAGGATATAAATTTAAAATTGTAACAAATAGCAAATATAAGTCAATGATGGAAGACACTAAACAGTACAAGAGGTATACCAATGAGTGATGAATTCCTAGCGGTACCCTACATCAAGGACTAGAGAAAATCCACATTCAGATACCAAGATGACCAGTACTCATCACATTTAAGTCAAAATCGTGCAGGTCATGATAACGGCGTGCGCGCCTTCTGGCTGCGCCTGCGCCATTCAAGTAGTGGACTTGCTTAAGCCCCGCCCTCCCGCTTTTGATTTAGATACACCTGTTTTTCTTTGATTTTATGCAGTGCCATTCACTATATGTGATACTGGGTCACAGGACTTAGTTTTATCTTTTACTTATTAAAAGTTATGTTTTATTGTGGTCAAAACTGCTTCTGTATATGTTTTAACTTTAAAATTGTGTCGCATATAATGCACTTACATGCACCAGTAAGAAGACAGTGAACTCCGGCGGACCTAATCGGGGAAGCGACACATGTAGGATATCGGGCGCACGCTGTAAGTGAATTGTGGCAGCCAGTGCCGTAACTAGAAGCTGATGGGTCCCAATGCAAAGTCTGTGCCAGGCCCCTGACTATAATGTATGGTTTATAGTAATAGTTTTCTCATATGGGAAAGTGACACCATAAGGGCCCCCTAAACCTCTTGGGCCTGGGTGCGACAGCAACCTCTGCACCCCCTCAAGTTACTCCCCTGGTGGCAGCTGTGCGATCTCGTGGGGAATCTAAAATACTTTTAGATACTTCTCAGCCACACTAAAGAATTTGATAGCGTTCAAGTTAAATGGTAACTAATAAAAGTGATAATTTATAAACTTACCTCTTTCCCATCTATTTTCCCTTCCCTCATGAGAATAATAGGTATTTTGGTGGTTTACAACTGTGAGTAGTTTTTACTAGTGTTCTCTTTTCTCTGGTTGTACAAAAAAAACTAAATTAATATCATTCTACTTCTAGAGCTAACATTGAATAGTTTTCTATCCATTCTCTGTACAGCCCAAAGGATGCACGACAGACCATAATGAAGACAAGATAAAGCTTCTGCCAGCAGTAATATAAAGAATAAACAAGATTTGCATTCATTATAGAGAAACCAGCGTCATAATGAATAGATACATGTACATTATTCTACCAACCCCATGCCAAGTAAAAGAGCATTGCAAATCCTGGGTTTATGATTAGAGATGAGCGAACATGCTCGTCCGAGCTTGATGCTCGGTCGAGCATTAGGGTACTCGAAACTGCTCGTTACTCGGACGAATACTTCGCCCGCTCGAGAAAATGGCAGCTCCCGCCGTTTTGCTTTTTGGCGGCCAGAAACAGAGCCAATCACAAGCCAGGAGACTCTGCACTCCACCCAGCATGACGTGGTACCCTTACACGTCGATAGCAGTGGTTGGCTGGCCAGATCAGGTGACCCTGGGATAGACTAGCCGCTGGCCGCGCTGCTCGGATCATTCTGTCTCTGGATGCCGCTAGGGAGAGAGCTGCTGCTGGTCAGGGAAAGCGTTAGGGTGTTCTATTAGCTTACTGTTAGGCAGGAGTGATTCTCAAAGAACCCAACAGCCCTTCTTAGGGCTACAATAACGTTCTACTTTTTTTATTTTAATTTGCATCTTTTACCATTTTGTGAGGAATTAGCAGGGGGACTTGCTACCGTTGTGTTTAGCTCTTAGTGGCACACATATCCATAGCAAAGACCGAAGTGGGAAAATTCAGTAGGGGTTGGATTTCTATTAGGCAATAACTCAGTGTCATCTCATCTGGCATAGTAGTGTGCTTCCTTTGATACTTGGCTAGAAAATAGCCATAGGAGAATACAAACAGCTTCTTGAAGCCTACAGTAGCGTTCTATATATTTGATTTCTGGTTGATCTGCTGGTGGCTGTAGTTTCTGCAGTGCATGTACTTGCCAATTCTGAGCAATTTGTAGTGAGACTTGCGACCGCTGTGTTCTGCGCTTAGTGGCGCACATATCCATAGCAAAGGCCGAAGTGGCAAAATTCAGTAGGGGTTGGATTTCTATTAGGCAATAACTCAGTGTCATCTCATCTGGCATAGTACTGTGCTTCCTTTGATACTTGGCTAGAAAATAGCCATAGGAGAATACAAACAGCTTCTTGAAGCCTACAGTAGCGTTCTATATATTTGATTTCTGGTTGATCTGCTGGTGGCTGTAGTTTCTGCAGTGCATGTACTTGCCAATTCTGAGCAATTTGTAGTGAGACTTGCGACCGCTGTGTTCTGCGCTTAGTGGCGCACATATCCATAGCAAAGGCCGAAGTGGCAAAATTCAGTAGGGGTTGGATTTCTATTAGGCAATAACTCAGTGTCATCTCATCTGGCATAGTAGTGTGCTTCCTTTGATACTTGGCTAGAAAATAGCCATAGGAGAATACAAACAGCTTCTTGAAGCCTACAGTAGCGTTCTATATATTTGATTTCTGGTTGATCTGCTGGTGGCTGTAGTTTCTGCAGTGCATGTACTTGCCAATTCTGAGCAATTTGTAGTGAGACTTGCGACCGCTGTGTTCTGCGCTTAGTGGCGCACATATCCATAGCAAAGGCCGAAGTGGCAAAATTCAGTAGGGGTTGGATTTCTATTAGGCAATAACTCAGTGTCATCTCATCTGGCATAGTACTGTGCTTCCTTTGATACTTGGCTAGAAAATAGCCATAGGAGAATACAAACAGCTTCTTGAAGCCTACAGTAGCGTTCTATATATTTGATTTCTGGTTGATCTGCTGGTGGCTGTAGTTTCTGCAGTGCATGTACTTGCCAATTCTGAGCAATTTGTAGTGAGACTTGCGACCGCTGTGTTCTGCGCTTAGTGGCGCACATATCCATAGCAAAGGCCGAAGAGGCAAAATTCAGTAGGGGTTGGATTTCTATTAGGCAATAACTCAGTGTCATCTCATCTGGCATAGTACTGTGCTTCCTTTGATACTTGGCTAGAAAATAGCCATAGGAGAATACAAACAGCTTCTTGAAGCCTACAGTAGCGTTCTATATATTTGATTTCTGGTTGATCTGCTGGTGGCTGTAGTTTCTGCAGTGCATGTACTTGCCAATTCTGAGCAATTTGTAGTGAGACTTGCGACCGCTGTGTTCTGCGCTTAGTGGCGCACATATCCATAGCAAAGGCCAAAGTGGCAAAATTCAGTAGGGGTTGGATTTCTATTAGGCAATAACTCAGTGTCATCTCATCTGGCATAGTACTGTGCTTCCTTTGATACTTGGCTAGAAAATAGCCATAGGAGAATACAAACAGCTTCTTGAAGCCTACAGTAGCGTTCTATATATTTGATTTCTGGTTGATCTGCTGGTGGCTGTAGTTTCTGCAGTGCATGTACTTGCCAATTCTGAGCAATTTGTAGTGAGACTTGCGACCGCTGTGTTCTGCGCTTAGTGGCGCACATATCCATAGCAAAGGCCGAAGTGGCAAAATTCAGTAGGGGTTGGATTTCTATTAGCCAATAACTCAGTGTCATCTCATCTGGCATAGTAGTGTGCTTTGATACTTGGCTAGAAAATAGCCATAGCAATAGGATAGCATTGTTTGGTTTTAAAAACTCAAAAAAAAACAAAAAACACAAAAAAAAAAAAAAAACACAAAAAAAAACAAAAAAAAGTAAAAAAAAAAAAATAAAGTTATAACTCTCATTTTAAAAATGTTTAACCCGAGGGCTAGGGGTAGAGGACGAGGGCGGGGACGTGGGCGTCCAACTACTGCAGGGGTCAGAGGCCGTGGTCCTGGGCGGGGTGAGACACCACCTGCTGATGAGGGAGCAGGGGAACGCCGCAGAGCTACACTCCCTAGGTTCATGTCTGAAGTTACTGGGACTCGTGGTAGAGCACTGTTGAGGCCAGAACAGTGCGAACAGGTGATGTCGTGGATTGCTGACAATGCTTCGAGCAATTTGTCCACCACCAGTCAGTCTTCCACGCAGTCCACCCATGTCACCGAAATCGCCACTCCTCCAGCTCCTGCACCTCAGCCTCCTCCCCCCCAGTCTGCCCCCTCCCAGGAAAATTTGGCATTTGAACCGGCATACTCTGAGGAACTGTTTTCTGGACCCTTCCCACAGTCACAAACCACTTGTCCGGTTGCTGCTGAGCAATTTTCCGATGCCCAGGTTTTCCACCAGTCACAGTCTGTGGGTGATGATGACCTTCTTGACGTAGTGGAAGTGTGTAAAGAGGTGTCCGACGATGAGGAGACACGGTTGTCAGACAGTGGGGAAGTTGTTGTCAGGGCAGGAAGTCCGAGGGGGGAGCAGACTGAGGGATCGGAGGATGATGAGGTGACAGACCCAAGCTGGGTTGAGAGGCCGGGTGAACACAGTGCTTCTGAGAGGGAGGAGAGTCCTCGACCTGAACAGGTTGGAAGAGGCAGTGGTGGGGCCAGACGGAGAGGCAGGGCCAGAGCTGGTGCATCAGCGCCACTGTCAACTAGTGAAGCTCCCGTGGTGAGGGCTCTTGCGGCGAGGGCTAGATCTTCAGAAGTGTGGAGGTTCTTTAAGGAAACACCGGATGACCGACGGACTGTGGTGTGCAACATTTGCCAAACCAGGCTCAGCAGGGGTTCCACCACTACTAGCTTAACTACCACCAGTATGCGCAGGCATATGAATGCTAAGCACCCCACTCAGTGGCAACAAGCCCGTTCACCTCCGGCCGTGCACACCACTGCTCCTTCCCCTGTGTCAGCTGCTAGTCAGCCCCCTGCCCAGGACCCTGGCACAAAAACCCCATCGTCGCCTCCACGATCCTCCACAGCATCCACCAGCGTTCAGCTCTCCATACCCCAGACGCTGGAGCGGAAACGCAAATATAGTGCAACCCACCCGCACGCCCAAGCCCTTAATGTGCACATCTCCAGATTGCTTAGCCTGGAGATGCTGCCCTATAGGCTAGTAGAGACCGAGGCCTTTCGCAACCTCATGGCGGCGGCCGCCCCTCGGTATTCGGTCCCCAGCCGCCACTACTTTTCCCGATGTGCCGTCCCAGCCCTGCACCAGCACGTGTCAGACAACATCATCCGTGCCCTGACCAACGCCGTTTCTGACAAGGTCCACCTGACCACGGACACGTGGACGAGTGCTGCCGGGCAGGGCCACTATATATCGCTGACGGCACATTGGGTTAACTTGGTGGAGGCTGGGACCGAGTCTGACCCTGGGGCTGCTCATATACTGCCGACGCCGAGGATTGCGGGGCCTACCTCGGTCCAGGTGTTTCAGGCCTACTATGCCTCCTCCTCCTCCCACCCCTCCTCCACCTCCTCCTCCGAACTACCATCCGTGGGCACGGCGCCATCAGTCGGTAGCTCTAGGCACAGCAGCAGTGCCGTCGCTAAGCGACAGCAGGCGGTGCTCAAACTGCTGAGCCTAGGCGACAAAAGGCACACCGCCCAAAAGCTATTACAGGGCATCACGGCGCAGACTGATCTGTGGCTGGCACCGCTGAACCTCAAGCCGGGAATGGTTGTGTGTGACAACGGCCGTAACCTGGTGGCGGCTCTGCAACTCGGCAGACTGACACATGTGCCATGCCTGGCCCATGTGTTAAATCTGATAGTGCAGCGTTTCCTCAAGACATACCCCAATCTGTCTGATTTGCTCACGAAGGTGCGCCGCATCTGTGCGCATTTCAGGAAGTCCAGCCCAGATGCTGCCACTCTCAGGGCAGCGCAGCGCCGCCTCCAACTGCCCGCTAACCGACTGTTGTGCGACGTGCCCACGAGGTGGAATTCAACACTGACCATGTTATCCAGAGTTTACCAGCAGCGCAGAGCGATTGTAGACTGCCAGATGTCAACTTCCACCAGAACTGGTAGTCAGGTCAGTCAGCTTCCTCAAGTCTACAATGAGGAGTGGACGTGGATGTCTGATATCTGTCAGGTGCTGAGTAACTTTGAGGAGTCAACACAGATGGTCAGTGGCGATGCCGCCATCATCAGCCTCACCATCCCGCTGCTTGGCCTGTTGAAAAACTCTCTGGTCAGCATGAAGTCGGAAGCTTTGCGCTCGTCACAAGAGACGGGGGAAGAATATTCCCTTGTTGATAGCCAAAGCACCCTGAGGTCTGTTTCTCAGCGCATATCGGAGGAGGTGGAGGTGGAGGAGGATGAGGAGGAAGAGGAGGAGAATGTTGGCGAGACACAAGAGGGGACCATTGTTGAGTCCTTCACTGTTCAGCGTGTATGGGCAGAAGAAGAGGAGTTGGAGGAGTTGGAGGAGGAGGAAATGGACAGTCAGGCCAGTGAGGGGAGTGAATTCTTACGCGTTGGTACTCTGGCGCATATGGCAGATTTCATGCTAGGCTGCCTATCCCGTGACCCTCGCGTTCAAAGAATTTATTCCAGCACCGATTACTGGGTGTTCACTCTCCTGGACCCACGGTACAAGCAAAATCTTCCCACTCTCATCCCTGGAGAGGAAAGGAGTGTGAGAATGCATGAATACCAGCAGGCCCTGGTGCACAAGCTGAAACAGTATTTCCCTTCTGACAGCGCTAGCGGCAGAGTGCGTAGTTCTGCGGGACAAGTAGCGAGGGAGAGTAGGCGAGCAGGCAGCTTGTCCAGCACTGGCAAGGGTACGCTTTACAAGGCTTTTGCCAGCTTTATGTCACCCCAGCAAGACACTGTCACCTGTCCCCAGTCTCGGCAGAGTAGGGCTGATCTTTACAGAAAGATGGTGAGGGAGTACGTAGCTGACCATACCATCGTCCTAAATGATCACACAGCTCCCTACAACTACTGGGTTTCAAAGCTGGACATGTGGCACGAACTGGCGCTCTACGCCATGGAGGTTCTTGCCTGCCCTGCCGCTAGCGTCTTGTCCGAGCGGGTTTTCAGTGCAGCTGGTGGCATCATCACCGATAAGCGTACACGCCTGTCGACTGACAGCGCTGACAGGCTGACGCTTATTAAAATGAATAAAGGCTGGATTTCTCAGAATTTCCAATCTCCACCAGGTGAAGGAAGCTCAACCTGAATAATTGATCCACTCCTCCTCCTCCTCCTCATTTTCCTCCTTCTCCTCCTCTTTGTACAGTAAAGCAGAGGAAACTGGCTATTTTTTGACAGGGCCCACTGGCTCTTGCTATAGTACTTCATGCATTTAATTTTTCTGGAGGGCCACCTACCCGGTCCTCTGTTTGAAACAATTTTTGTGAGTGCCACATACAGGCACTCAATCTATTCCATTTTACTGCAGGGCCACCTACCTGCTCCTCTGGTTTGAAACATTTTTGGGACTGCCACATACAGGCACTCAATCTATTCCATTTTACTGCAGGGCCACCTACCTGCTCCTCTGGTTTGAACAATTTTTGGGACTGCCACATACAGGCACTCAATCTATTCCATTTTACTGCAGGGCCACCTACCTGCTCCTCTGGTTTGAACAATTTTTGGGACTGCCACATACAGGCACTCAATCTATTCCATTTTACTGCAGGGCCACCTACCTGCTCCTCTGGTTTGAACAATTTTTGGGACTGCCACATACAGGCACTCAATCTATTCCATTTTACTGCAGGGCCACCTACCTGCTCCTCTGGTTTGAACAATTTTTGGGACTGCCACATACAGGCACTCAATCTATTCCATTTTACTGCAGGGCCACCTACCTGCTCCTCTGGTTTGAACAATTTTTGGGACTGCCACATACAGGCACTCAATCTATTCCATTTTACTGGAGGGCCACCTACCTGCTCCTCTGGTTTGAAACATTTTTGGGACTGCCACATACAGGCACTCAATCTATTCCATTTTACTGCAGGGCCACCTACCTGCTCCTCTGGTTTGAACAATTTTTGGGACTGCCACATACAGGCACTCAATCTATTCCATTTTACTGCAGGGCCACCTACCTGCTCCTCTGGTTTGAAACATTTTTGGGACTGCCACATACAGGCACTCAATCTATTCCATTTTACTGCAGGGCCACCTACCTGCTCCTCTGGTTTGAACAATTTTTGGGACTGCCACATACAGGCACTCAATCTATTCCATTTTACTGCAGGGCCACCTACCTGCTCCTCTGGTTTGAACAATTTTTGGGACTGCCACATACAGGCACTCAATCTATTCCATTTTACTGGAGGGCCACCTACCTGCTCCTCTGGTTTGAAACATTTTTGGGACTGCCACATACAGGCACTCAATCTATCCCATTTTACTGGAGGGCCACCTACCTGCTCCTCTGGTTTGAAACATTTTTGGGACTGCCACATACAGGCACTCAATCTATTCCATTTTACTGCAGGGCCACCTACCTGCTCCTCTGGTTTGAACAATTTTTGGGACTGCCACATACAGGCACTCAATCTATTCCATTTTACTGCAGGGCCACCTACCTGCTCCTCTGGTTTGAACAATTTTTGGGACTGCCACATACAGGCACTCAATCTATTCCATTTTACTGGAGGGCCACCTACCTGCTCCTCTGGTTTGAAACATTTTTGGGACTGCCACATACAGGCACTCAATCTATCCCATTTTACTGGAGGGCCACCTACCTGCTCCTCTGGTTTGAAAAATGTTTGGGACTGCCACATACAGGCACTATCCAAATTAAATTGTCTCCATAGCAGCCTCCACACGTTGTCTCCATTGCTACCTCCAAAAGTCGTCCATATAGCTGCCTCCATACATCGTCCCTTTATCAAACGAGGTGTGTCAGGCAGAAATTTGGGTTGTTTTCATGGATTCCACATCAAAGTTGTTAACTTTGTCGCCACCCTGCTGTGTTATCCACAAAATATACTGGCAAACTTTTACCATTTAGGGATATTATTTCAGCGCTTCTTGCGCATCTGTTTACATTCCCCTCACCCGGCATATCCTAAACTTATAAGAACGCTACTACACTTGATCTTATACAAAAGGTTCTTAGAAGTGCTGTTTGGGGAGTAGCCTAGAGACAGGGGCTTGGATTGGCGAAAGCTCGCCTGGCAGCGGAACGCCAGCTCCATGCGCATCATGCGCTTCTTGCGCATCTGTTTACATTCCCCTCACCCGCCATATCCCAAACTTATGAGAACGCTACTACACTTAACTTGGTGCAGGCTGGGACCGAGTCTGACCCTGGGGCTGGTCATATACTGCCGACGCAGAGAATTGCGGGGCCTACCTCGGTCCAGGTCTCAAAGGCCTACTATACCTCCTCCCACCCCTCCTCCACCTCCTCCTCCTCCGAATTACCATCCGTGGGCATGGCGCCATCAGTCGGTAGCTCTAGGCACAGCAGCAGTGCCGTCGCTAAGCGACAGCAGGCGGTGCTGAAACTGCTGAGCCTAGGCGATAAAAGGCACACCGCCCAAGAGCTATTACAGGGCATTCCACATCAAAGTTGTTAACTTTGTCGCCACCCTGCTGTGTAATCCCCAAAATATACTTGCAAACTTTTACCATTTAGGGATATTATTTCAGCGCTTCTTGCGCATCTGTTTACATTCCCCTCACCCGCCATATCCTAAACTTATAAGAACGCTACTACACTTGATCTTATACAAAAGGTTCTTAGAAGTGCTGTTTGGGGAGTAGCCTATAGACAGGGGCTTGGATTGGCGAAAGCTCGCCTGGCAGCGGAGCGCCAGCTCCATGCCAAGATCCAACTAACATAGTTTTAACTGCAGCACCTTTAATCTACTACTAGTTCACTGCCTCCATACATCGTCCCCTTATCAAACGAGCTGTGTCAGGCAGAATTTTGGGTTGTTTTCATGGCTTCCATGTTAACTTTGTCGCCACCCTGCTGTGTAATCCACAAAATATACTGGCAAACTTTTATCATGTACCGATATTATTTGAGCGCTTCTTGCTCACCTCCTTTGGTTCCTCTCTGCCACCCATTGGTTTGAAGCCTGAGTCCATTTAGGGTATGTCGCCATGACACTCTCTAGCCTGCTGCCGCTGCCTCTGCATGCCGTCCCCTATAGTGTCAGGGTCAATTATTGGATGTTTTAGATGCTATCTAGCTTCATTCTGTCACTCTGTCATGGCCATGCTGTTGCCCATAATTTTGGCATAATGGTGCGATTATGCAGCCTCAGAGGCATCCATGCATGCTGCCCCTGCTGTTTCCTGTCCATTTCCGTGGTGTTTCCATCCTTTTCTGAGGTTCCCAGGTGTTTGGCCAAGCTTCCCTGTGCAGAGCCTTGGTCCCCTTGAAAAATGCTCGAGTCTCCCATTGACTTCAATGGGGTTCGTTATTCGAGACGAGCACTCGAGCATCGGGAAAAGTTCGTCTCGAATAACGAGTACCCGAGCATTTTAGTGTTCGCTCATCTCTATTTATGATGCTTATAAAGTTTTTATTTATAAGTATGTATTTTAAGGAAAATTGTGTAGATACAGGCAGCCCTTGGGTTACGTAAAAGGAGATTTTTGTCAAGGCTTCCACACCATAAAACTGGTGTAGAAGCCCTGAAATAATTACAATGTCTTACGAAACACCAGGTATTGTGATTATTATCTGCTTTACGCCAGTTCCACGCAAAATGGGCGAGCAGGGGTGTGAATGTGGACGCGTCCAGTGGAATTCACTGCACCCAGTAGAGTAGACAAAAATGCTGCTTGCTGCCCAACCCCTCCTCCCCCATCCGGATACATCAGGGGGCAAAAACGCTGGAGGTATGGTAAATTCATTATATGCTGGTGCACGAGGGCTGGTGTATGATACACCTCCCCCTGTAGGCTTGTTGTTAAGTTGAATTTGTATGTAAGTCAGAACAGGTATACTGTGTGAGTGTAGCTCCAGACAAAGTATTTTTTTGTACCTGTAACAATTTGATTTTTAAAATTTTGTGCTTTTTTATGGGAACAAGGATTATCAATAAAGCTTCATTATAGACACTTTACAGCTGATCTTGCAGTCTTGGACTAAAGGAAAGCATCCAAAAAGCTTCACCAGAGGTCACAGTGGTCAGAAAGGTCCATCATTAAAGGAAACCTACCATCAAGAATCTACCTAACAAGAAAGATCAGATGGTAGGTTCCTACAATCTGCCTTAACCATCACACTGTATTTGGCTTATCTAAGAGTTTATAGAATCTAAGACAACCGTATAGTTATTTATGCAAATCACTGTCCATGGCTACTTGGGCATGGAGTAGCCTAGCCATGGAGCCAGAGCAATGGCTACACCACACCCCTGTAGCCGCAGCAGATCTGACCCATGCTTTGCTCCTATCTTCATTTCGGCATTCTCATTGTGAAGCTGGAGTTGGTCATATGTATGGCTTCTCCACGCCCAGGTAGCTGTGCCCGATGATTTGCATAAATAAATTATACATTTTTTTTAGTTTCTGCTAATTTCCTATAAAAGCAGGAAACAGTAGGGGAATGAGGCTGATAGTAGGAACCTACCATTGGTTCTACCTTGTTAGGTTCCTGATGGTAGTTTTCCTTTAACCAAGAGTCTGCCTGTACTGTACAAAATTTTACAAATACAAACTTTTCTTGTCCAAACTCTTGTATTTTGGGGAATAGTGCAATACAGGAGGGTTTAAGACTCTATTCAGATACGGCATAGAATCCGCAAAACATTATCAGTGCAATTTAAATTTTGCTACCAGCTCCACAGCATAGTATTTATGGGCCTTGCCAGTTTTGGTGTCAGAACCCATCGTCATAAATCCTCAATGTACCGCCATACAGAATATGTAAGAAACAAACCATGTATTTCAGAGGTGTGTGGAAGCAGTTCCTTTATAGCGTCCCTCGTAACTACAGTGGTAGCAGCCATAGCAGCCTGCAGTGGGGCCTGCAGTGTCAGAGGGCCTCCTCATCTGACCTGACAACTAAAGCATAATGTATATAACATATATGTGATGTATATATGCTGTACCTATGTTGTGTATATACTGTATGTGTGCATATATGCTGTATATTTGTATATGGCCCTCACACTTTCATGTGTGAGTATACAAACATATATATATTTTTTAAGTGTGAAGGGGGGCCCCATTCAGAAGCCTGATATGGAGCCCTGCCTCTCCTAGTTACGCCCCCTCCACAAAGCAATATGTTTCCTATAGTGGCCCCAAATTTTTTTTTACAACTGTAAAGAATCAGGACCAGAACATAAAAAATGTCACCGTCATACTGTACTCAGCACAACCTGTCACCCAAAAGGGAACAATAGGATATTAGTGTTAATGTCAAATCTGGATCCTTTCTATAAGCTATAACAAGTGCCTATTAAACAAAAGATGATTATTTTGTATTATGATCTCTAAGAGGATTATACAGTACTTGTAGCTTTAAAAGGATTACATTTTTTTTTTACTATTCAGGACTATTCAGTGATGTGATATAAAGGACGGCATAAAGGCTCCATTTATACTTTGTAAATATCTGTTGTTTTCACTTCCTGGCACTGTGGTTTACTTTTTTAAATTCACATTTTTAATTATTAGGGTGAATTTTTTAAATCAATTTCCCCGTCTCATCTTAGAGTATATTCACATCATATATATGCTCAATGTATCCATAGACATATAATGGCTGTGCCAAAGCAGCGGTGAGGCCATCATAACCCCCAATGCATCAAAGTGAGTCCCTTCTTTCTCAATATAAAGCAGAGGATCAGGAGCAGTTCACAGTCTCATCCCTGGAGTTGTGGTTGGTCCATGAATTCCAGCCAACGCAGGTCTGTGATTCACAGGCCAACCATAGTCGACTCAAAGAACTATTGGTGAAGATTTCTGGTAGAGAAGACATGTACATTTCCCCATCTCTGCCAGTTCGGGGGGCGGGAATGCCCTTTCCCACAGTATTTACTATAGTCTCCTCTTGAAAACTGGCAGAGATCTCCACCATCAGACCAGGTCTACACAGGTCCGACCCGGCGGAGAGCCTTTTTGGATATACCGTATATACTCGAGTATAAGCCGACCCGAGTATAAGCCGAGACCCCTAATTTTACCACCAAAAACTGGGAAGAACTTCTGACTCGAGTATAAGCCGAGGGTGGGAAATGCATTGGTCAAACCCCCCCAGTAGTATACAGCCTGCCAGCCCCCAGTAGTATACAGCCTGCCAGCCCCCAGTAGTATACAGCCTGCCAGCCCCCAGTAGTATACAGCCTGCCAGCCCTTAGTAGTATACAGCAGCCCCCAGTAGTATACAGCAGCCCCCCTGTAGTATACAGCAAGCCCCTAGTAGTATACAGCAGCCCCCCTGTAGTATACAGCAGCCCCCCTGTAGTATACAGCAGCCCCCATGTAGTATACAGCAGCCCCCATGTAGTATACAGCAGCCCCTAGTAGTATACAGCCTGCCCCTAGTAGTATACAGCAAGCCCCTAGTAGTATACAGTCTGTCCCTAGTAGTATACAGCCTGTCCCTAGTAGTATACAGCCTGTCCCTAGTAGTATACAGCAGCCCCCAGTAGTATACAGCAGCTCCTAGTAGTATACAGCAGCCTGCCCCCACGGCCCTTAAAAAAATAAACTTAAATACTCACCCTCCGATGTCAGCGCGGCTTCCCGATGTCGGCGCGACGTACCGATGTCCCCGATGTCAGCGCGTCCCGTCTTCTTTCTTCTCCGCGGCTCCTCTTCACTCTTCCCGCGCCCATGTTTTCTTCTAGCAGGCGCATACTATGACGCGGCCGCTGCTGACATCATAGTATGCGCGGCCATGAAGAAAACATGGCCGCGTCGATGATAGAAGAAAGAAGAGAGAAGAGGAGCCGCGGAGAAGAAAGAAGACGGGAAGCGCTGACATCGGGGACATCGATAAGTCGCGCCGTCATCGGGGAGCCGCGCTGACATCGGAGGGGGAGTATTTAATTTTATTTTTTTAAGTGGGTAATTTTTTGGGGTTAATAGACTCGTGTATAAGCCGAGGGGACGTTTTTCAGCACATTTTTTGTGCTGAAAAACTCGGCTTATACACGAGTATATACGGTACTAAGAGAGCAGAGTACTGGGGGGTGAAATTACATTGAAATGCCAGTCAGGGGCATAACTAGGAGAGACAAGGCCCCATAGCAGACTACTGAATGGGTCCCACTTCTCCCTTAAAAAATATACATATTTCTATACTCACACAGTATATACACACCACACAAATACAGCATAGACACACTATATTTACATGCAGCATATACACATCTATACAGTATATATGCACCACACACATACACATCCAATACTGGAGATGCTGGGGCCCCCTGACCCTGTGGGCCCCATAGCAGCTGCTTTGGCTCTATGGCTGCTACCCCTGTAGTTACACCCCTGATGCCAGTCTTAACATATTCCCGCCATAATGAATACTAGGGTCAATATCCAGCTAAGAAATTGACCCATCATTTTCTAAAACACATGTGAAAGAAAAAGATGCAAAGACCCGAAAAATCACGTAGAAGTTCCCCTTTGTTCACCATCTGAAGACCCCAAAGCTACAAGAAAACATTTGTAAGCACTGATGATCAGATCTCCTCATACATTACATGGAGATAGCAGATGTTCTGGAGGAATGGCTCCCTCCATGAAGTAGCAATGTACTGTGTCACGTTACTTTATGGGGAGGACATGATCCCTTATATACAAACCAAATCCGATATAGCAGGAGACCGGCTGACAAGTCCTCATTACATTGCAATGATCATATATGATAACAAAGACATTATACAGATTATGTAATTCAAGTCTTCCTTGTGTTTTATCACCATTAGATACAAAAGATAAGTTGCCATGGATACATACTTTACAGCATTGGCTCAAGTGCATCATGTCAGAATAACAAAGATTCATTACAATAATATAAAAAGGCGCACAGCCACCGACTGCAAGGTAAACAGTGCTGGGGAATGGCCTCTCTTGTTCTTTTTATACATCTAGTGTGTATCCTAGAGGTAAGTGTTCTCAGGCTGGAAGTATCCCTGTGCTCACAGCTGACTGTACTCCATGCCATATATAAGTGTTATACAGCGCTGGGAAGAATATTCATTCAAAACTTTAAGAGAAAAAATAAATATATCAGAATTAACTAATTTTATCCCTGATTCACTGCTTTCTGGTGACGAGTAGTTAGGATTAAAGGAAATCTACCACCAGGATGAAGGATTGTAAACCAAGCACACTGACATACTGGTGTGTGCCCCCTCTGGTAGGATCTGCCCTTATTTTAGCTTCTTATGCCCTTCTTTTTTAGAAACAAAAATACAAATGAGCCTGAGGGGCTCCAGGCTTTAATAACACCTATGGAGACCGGACCTCCTCAGGCTGATTTGCATAATTTTTTTTTAAAAAAGCCTATTTTTTTAAAAAAAACAGGGCATAAGAAGCTACGAGAAGAGCGAATCCTGACAGAGGGGGCACACACCAGTATGTCAGTGTGCTTGGTTTGCAATTCTTCATCCTGGTTGTAGATGTGCTTTAACCACCAGCGACCAGGTCCTTTGTATTTGCATTTCCATTTTTCACTTGCCACCTTCAAAAATCTATAACTTAATAATTTTTCCCTGTAAAGAGCTGTGTGAGGGCATGTTTTCTGCATAACAAAGTGCACTTAATAGTGACAATATTTAATATTCCATGTCATGTACTGGGAAGCTGGAGAAAATTCCAGGTGCAGTGAAATGGGTGAAAAAAATTGCGCTATTTTCTTGTTGGCTTGGATTTTATGGCTTTCACTGTGTGCCCCAAATGACATGTATTCTTTATTCTTTGGGTCAATACGATCACAGGGGTACCAAATTTATATAGGTTTTATAATGTTTATATACATTTACAAAAATTAAAACCTCCTGTACTTCATTTTCCTGTATTCTGGAGCTAATAACTTTTTCATTCTTCTGTGTAGAGAGCTGTGGGTAGTGTCATTTTTTTGCAACTTTTAATGATGTTTTAAATGCTACTATTTTCAGGACTGTATATCCTTTTGATTACTAGTTATTGAATTTTTTATGTTTTTAAAAACATATTTTATTTTTGACTTTGGGCGCTATTTTCAACTACAGGTTTAAATGCCAGGGAAGACCATTATTCTATTTTAAAAGATCAGACATTTTGGGATGCGGTGATACCTAAAATGTTTATTATTTTTACTGTTTATTTATATTTATATCAGTTCTAGGGAAAGGGCGTGATTTTAATTTTTAGGTTTTTTGAAATTTTTTTAAAACTTTTTACATTTTTTTTTCAGACTCCCTAGGGTACTTTAACCCTAGGTTGTCTGATGGATCCTGTCAGGGTTCGGAGTCAGTAGACCCCCTGGACCCCGCAGGAGATGCAGGGACTGGGAATGGAATCTAAATGGCACCTAGTCTTCACCACAGCCCGCTGCAAAGTGGAATGGACTTGCTGTGGCAGGGTGCCACCAGGTCGTTCCACAGGTGCAATTAGCCCATGGTGGCAGCCAAGGTCGCAGTATAGAAACGTGATCCAGGCTCAATGTCAGGAACAGGCAGGGAGACAGGGAAGGCAACAGATATGCAAGGTCACAGGTCAGGTCTGAGGTCACAACAGGAATTCAGGCAGAGCAGAACAGGGAACAAGTGCAGGGAACAGAAAGCTTTCTCTAAGGCAATACAGGTCAAAGATCCGGCAGGGAATCCTGGGAAAAGCCGGCCACCTTGCCGACCGAAGACGAACTATATCGTCCTCGCACGGCAAGGGGTGTATGGAGAGAGCTCACGAGCTGAGCTCTCTCCATACACAGCGGGTAACGGCTGTATAAAACAGCCAACACCCGTCTGTCACTGCCGCGGTCGGTGCTGGCACCGATCGCGACAGTTAACCTGCCAAGTGCAAGTGCACATAACATACCATTATATGGGCGCCGCCATCTTGGATGGACGATCGCCGCCCCCTGGAATGTCATCGGAGGGCGGCGATCGGTTGCTATGGCAGCCTAGAGTCCCATTGAGACTCGTAGGCTTGCCATGTGCAATGATTTATAGTAGCCAGCAGAGGGCAGGCTATTAAAAATCATTGTAAAATTGCTATATACTGCAATACAGTAGTATTGCAGTATATAGTATTAGCAATCGGACCCTGCAGGGTTAAATTACCCTGGAGGATCTTAAATAATGGTAAAAAAAAAATTAAAAAGAAATAAAAAAAAAATTTAAAAAATTGTAAAAAAAAGGAAAAGTTTAAATCACCCCCCTTTCCCTAGAACTGATATAAATGTAAATAAACAGTAAAAATCATAAAGACTTTAGGTATCATCGTGTCCCAAAATGTCTGATCTATCAAAATATATTAGCAAATTTTTCCGGCGTTTAACCCCGTAATGGAAATTGGCGCCCAAAGTCAAAAATGCCACTTTTTTGCCATTTTGAAAAATATAACAGAGCTTTTTACATGGAGAAATAAAAAAGTTACAGATTTTTGAAGGTGGGGAGTGAAAAATTAAAATGCAAAAACGAAAAAGGGCCACGTCCCTAAGGGGTTAAGGGATCCCGGGAGTGCCAGCGCCAATCAGCGGTTCACTGGCCCTTTAAATCTTCGAGTGCCGGTGTGCGCACCCTAGAGAGCGGAGACGTGTGTGCTGCCTAGCCGGGAGAAAAGCAGAAGAGGTAAGAGAGGACCGGGACAGCTCTGCCACGGATCGCTGGGGCACCCATTACAGATCCTACCATATATTGCCATACTACAGTATAGGAATGTCTTGGAAATTGAAGTGTCAAAAAAGGACATTTAAGGTGAATGTTAATTTTAGGTTCATTGTTAGCGTTTTGGAAAGCAAAAGTAAGCTTAAAAGCACTGCTTTACACAGGAATCCAAGATGGCGGCCAAGGGGCAGCTGAAATTGTATACAGTGAATGAGTGAATGTGTTATCTTGTTATCCTGAGTACATTTAAAAAACCTGTCTTTGCTGGAATACCCCTTTATTGTTTATAGCCTTTTCATGAATCTGTCCCATTTTTCATGCACGTACACTCAATCTGCTTCAAACTGCCTCTGTGAACCTATCCCTCAACTACATAATGTGTGTTTGTAATGCTACATTACGCTTGTGCTGCTATTTCTGTGTGTTTGCATCTATCAACAACCTTACAATAGTGTAAAAGCTTCAGCTGTTGGCGCTTCACACTCACCTTCTATACATGTAACAACGCGCCAATGTTACTTAATCATTGTAATCTGTAACTGCTAATTATTATTTCCGAAATTGCTTATCATAATTACTGCTGGTTTTCTGCTAAGCTGGTGCGTGTCTGTGAGCCACTGATAACCTCTTAAAGCAGCTCTCCACAATGCTTGTAAATTGCAAACTAAAGTAAATGGGACTGACAGTGCGTGCACCATATAGAACAGGTGAGGCAACCTCTAACCTCAATGGCATCAAACAAAATTTTCTTAAAATACATTTAGATTGGCAGAAAGATTCATATAACCTATAACATATGAGCTTTTAAAGGGGTTTCTTCACGTTATACACATAGGGGGAATTTATTAAGCGCTAGTGCATGTGTTCCCTCTGCCAGTCACCCATGTCATGCCTGATATACTAAGAGGTTAAGGTTCTTTGTATATCCAGCACACTACAGGGTAGATTCATAGGGGGAGATCATATGATCGGATGATAAATTGTCGGATGTTTTTTTGTTCTAACTGAGATCCGTAGCCAAGGAGGTGACGTCACCGAAAGTGGATTGTGTATCGCTACACACTTTTTTTGTTGGTGTCCGGAAGTAGCGAACAGCCAGGGCTAGACCAGTATCAATCAGAAGAAGTTCATGGGGATTGGAGAAACAAAGAGAAGATTTCTGAGCAAGCAAGGGATAGTTTACCGCAAAGAAAAGGATTTCAGGTACTTGTTGTAAATACCTTTATAGCTGCTAGGGCACAATTTTATGAACTACAGGCGGTCCCCTACTTAAGGACACCCGACTTACAGACAACCCATAGTTACAGACGGACCCCTCTGCCCCATGTGACCTCTGGTGAAGCTCTCTGGATGCTTTACTATAGTCCCAGACTGCAATGATCAGCTGTAAGATGTCTGTAATGAAGCTTTATTGATAATTCTTGGTCCAATTACACCAAAAATTTTGAAACTACAATTGTCACTGGAGCAAAAGAAAAAAAATTGTCTAGAACTTCCATTATAAAATATACAGTTTCGACTTACATACAAATTCAACTTAAGAACAAACCTCCAGACCCTATCTTGTATGTAACCCGGGGACTGCCTGTACATTTATATGGAGCACGGTTAAAGTTTATTTTTATAAAAACTGAAATATGCCTGGTTGTACTTGTTGCTTAAATACTAAATAACTATGAGGAATGTCACTCAGCTGCTTCTAAATCTAATGATAATTTCCAAAGAAATGAGCAATACTATTTGCTGATTTATAGATTCGGTGTGAATCTGCCATTTCATGCACCATGGCTAATCCAAATCTTTTCTACTTTGCCATCTCATACTGCCATTCATCCCAGAGCTTAGTGAGTGAAGAAGGGTGAGGAAAAATGAAACATTCCTTAAAAAATAAAAAAATTAGATAGGAGGGATGAGCGAACCAAAACCTGAAATGATGTCTGGCTTTGGGTCCAGCAATTGAGGCTTACCCCCACCCCTCTTTTAACACATGTGCCCGGTTCACGCCACAATTCATTTGCATCCATCCGAGGATCGTTGCTCCCCAGTATTGGCACAGGAGCGACGACCCTAAGGAAAATGGTGGTGGCATTTACAGGGTAACACCAGTGATAAGTGAAAACACCGATTGTGAAGGGATGCTTATTCATTTTCAGTACCTTAACCTTTTCACTGCCAAGGAGTGTCTCTTTCCTTTCCTACCTAAAACAATCTGAGAACACACACGGCAGCTTCTTTTTTTAAAGTGTAAAAAAGAGAATCTATCCGTGTGTTCTAACCCTACTTTGAACATTTTAAGATCATACTATAAAACTCATGGGGGAGATTTTTCTGAAAACTGGCATAAATGCAGTGAAATAATCGCAAATTCTTGCACTGCGCAAAATAGCAAACACGCCACCTCAATGCCATGTGGCCATGGAGGGGGAATAAAGGGGCGCAGCACCCAGTGAAGGGGCGGACACAGGTTGTTCACCCCCAGTGCCTGCATTCTTTTAAAAAATCAGTGAACTTTCATTCACTGGTTTTTACTCATAAGTACATCAGGTCGGACCTGGCATAGTTTTGCCTAGCAGCCGTGCCGCCTAAAAGATATATCAAGTTGCCTAAGCCTCATGATGCATCTGGCACAACAAGCAGGGACGTGGCTCTAAATCAAGCAGGATCGCCTGTGTATGGTAAATATCCACCCATATATGTATCTAGACTAAAATGTATTCAATGCTTATATTTGATAGCAAGCTAGACAAAAAAAAATTATAAAAATCTTTTTCACTACAATGTTTCTAAATTCCTGGGTCAAGAATTGTACAAAAAAATTTCTTCAAAATATATTGTTTGTATATAAATATGAATTTGTTAAATAATATTCTATCAAATTTCTTTATTAGCTATAAACCTGGATCTAATAAAACTATTGAATACAGAGCTTGGTGACAGATGAGATGACATGTCACTTTAGCGCGTTCTTAAGCCTCACATTGATTAGTTGTCAATAACAAAGTATTTAGCCAGGAACAACTAAGTGAAGGCGGATTATTGATCAAAGCCAAAGCTTAAAAATACTGCGAGGCTTCAACAAATTAAACCTGCCTGATAGGCTCATATGGATGTGACGGTAAGTATCTTACCTTGGCTTTTAATCAATACATCACAGAAAATAGGTCTGTGGATGGTCAGCGGTGTGCAGCTACTCCATTAATGTTCTCTTTATAGATTATAACCATGATGAACCTTTGATGACGCTATTAATCACACATCATATGGATACATTCAATATGATACAACATATTAATCTATGCAGTATGTTCCTAGAATTACATATAAAACAGATTACCAGCACTAGAGTTTTGATGTTCAGTAGTTGATTCCTTATACAGTATGTAGCTTTACCAAATACAGAAACCAAATTCAAGTCATGTCTTTTTGTATACTTTTGGCAAGAAGACCTTTTAAGAAGAATTTCTATGATTTTATGTATAGACATGATAAAAAAAAAACACCTATGGCTAGATTTCTCAGAGCTTGTACACCTGAAATCTGGTGTATAAGCCCTGAAAAGAGGCTTTGTTTATGTCACCTCCACGTAAAATATGCTTGGAGGGGAATAACGGGAGGTGTGCCCATCGAAGTAGTGGGTGGGTACAGGTATTCCTGCTGCACCAGCACAGATCCAGCAGTTCTGGTAGGCAGAGGAAACATCAAACATTGGTGCCAGTGTACAACTGCAGCCTGTATGTGCCTGTATCTCCCATACACTCTTCCTCTACTCCACACCATCCCCCTCCCTCCCCTGCCTGCTCAATGCACATCCCAGGAGGTCTGGAGGGGGGCTGCATGAGTGTGGAGGAGAGGAGACTGACACCCCTCCCCGGGGACTTACCACATGCTGCTGAGACGGAGCTAGGCAATGTGCATTAAACTTATATAACGATGATGACCTAAATTATGAGAATGCTGACAACGACATTTATAAAATCAGCACAGCATAGAGTATTAGAACCCGTCACCAACTAAAAATCTGATTCCTGGTGAAAGGTTGACTTTAACATTGATCAAGCCAAAATGTAAAATGTGTGAAAAACTAAGTAACAAACTAATGAAGGACAGGAGGGATATCTCTACGGCCATTTATAAAAGCAGGGAGGTGCTGACAGAGCTGTATTATTATTGTAGACCCTTCTCTGGAGCTGCGATTGATCCTGTTAAGGGACCTTAGAGGGAAACTACAATAATAATCTGAATTTCTTCTTCTTTCTACTGGATTGGTGTCCTCGGGACGCCAATACGTTTGAAACCTGTGAGTTACTTTAGTTACTTTAAATTGGCATTTGGCACTTTGTGAAAAATATGTGGCTTATGCTTGTAGTTTTGGCACTCAGTCCCCAAAAGGTTCGCCATCACTGGTGTAGGGCATAGTCTTTTTTTAATTTAGGGAAGGAGATTTTTTATTTTTAGGAGCACAGTGTGGAGATTTACCAAAGAAGACCACGACATCAGGGAAGCTAATTCTGCAACAATAATTTCTGGCCAGGAGAAGTCATCAAGAAGTTCTGTACATGATGGAGTGTCAGAGAGGCTTTTCAAATATAGGTTGACATCACTGGGGGACTACAACTGTTATTATTAAGGTCGATAGCCTTTTTCTATAAAGGACTTTTATGAGATTTGCTTGGTAATTTTAGTGGACACGACATAGTGGGGGAATCAGGGCTAAGCTGAACTCTTGCACCAGGCTTCCTGATCCAACCCCTTTTATATTATTTGCCCTCTTAGGGAGCTGCTAGGTTTTATTGCTTTTGCTTTCTTTGCACCTCATGCCACTGAGGCTTAGCCTTCTATTTCATTTTGTATATGCTGTCTAGTACTGTATTAATTGAGTTGCCTTTATATTTATAATCTATGCTAGATATGTTACCATACATTATGTAATGCAATTGGTATTAATAAAAAATGATTACATCAAACAAACTGGTTCTTCATTTCAGAACAGAAATCCTGGGTCAAAGCCATTTCTGTTGCCTCTGCATCATTTGCTCCGAAAGGGACTGAGAAGATCAGAGGTCACATTTTAAGGTTAGGAATAATTACGTTGCAGTCGTATCGGTACTTCCTCTGGTGGTTTACATGTGTATTGTCATTTGGACGGAGGGCACAATGTGACTTGATGAATTTGATAGAAGGGCCCAAAGAGATTTCCAAAGTGAAGTACATCTCATCAAGAAGTAATGGATTAGCTTCCATTCATCAGCATGTATGTTCTTTGGACATGTAAAGTGTAGAGTGTATTTATTGATTATTCTAAATAAGCTCAGAAAGTTCAGATGTAAACAGCCAAAAAGCAAATATAAAAGCAGAAAAAAAATCAATAGGAAATTCAACTTTCCTTGACACCATTTTTTGTAAGCCAGTTTAGAAATGTGATTTCTTAGGCATATAATGATACTGAAACATTTTTTTGACATATAAAAATGTGTTCCTGCTTTTAACAATTTATGAAAGTCTTCAAGTGACTTTTACCCGCTTGAATCAGCCTTGTAGTCAGCTAATCACACTGGGCATAAGCCGTTATTGCTGGGGAAGTTTCTGAGGTCCATACATTTGTATTTAGAAGCAGCTCTACAGGGTTAAAGGAATCAGTCACCCCCCATTAACCCACGCAAAACCACTAACAGTCTGTATTATGTGCTTTCATAGCCTTGTAGCATAAGCTGTAACATGCCTCAAAAAAGTTCTTTTATTCCTGGCTAAGAAGTTGTCAAGCTACCTCACCCCCCCTGACCACAGTTGCTTTGCCGACACTGCCTCTTGCCGGGATCTGGCACTCCCTACCCTGCTTCCTCTCACTCTGGCTCATGCGCTGGAGCACAGCCGGCTAGCAGAGAGTTGCTCCCATAAGCTTTAAAGCCGAGCAGGGGGTGTAACTACAGTGGTAGCAGCCATAGCGGCTGCTATGGAGCCCACATTGTCAGGGGGCCCCAGCATCTGGTCTGACACACTAAAGAATACAGAATGTGCACCATTAAATACATATTATACTGCACATTGTACAGTATAATATGTATATAACAGGACACATCTTCCCCAGTACACAGCATGAAATGGCAGCTCAGATAAGAAACGCTGGGGGAGATCTCTCATCTCTAATTCCTGCCGGGTATTTCCCCCATGTGGTCAGAAGGTTCTGGGACATATCTGTGTACATGTATTAATGTATATTTCAGTGAATAAATGTGTGCGCATGAGTGTATAAATGGGTGTGTGTAAGAATGTATATATGTATAGAGTATAGAAATATGTATATTTTCTGAGGGAGTAGAGGGCCCCGTTCAGAACTCTGCTATGGTATCATAGTATCATAGTATCATAGTATATAAGGCTGGAAGGAGACGCAAGTCCATCAAGTCCAACCTTTAAGAATTAAATAAATGTTTTATCCCCATAGCCCGTGATATTTTTTCTCTCCAGAAAGGCATCCAGGCTTCTCTTGAACATGTACATAGAGTCGGCCATAACAACCTCCTGCGGCAGAGAGTTCCATAGTCTCACTGCTCTTACAGTAAAGAACCTTTGTCTATGGTGATGGTAAAATCGCCTCTCCTCTAGGCGTAGAGGATGCCCCCTTGTCCTGGTCACAGGCCGAGGTATAAAAAGATCTTTGGAGAGATCCTTGTACTGTCCGTTCAGGTATTTGTACATTGTAATGAGGTCTCCCCTCAGTCGTCTTTTTTCTAAACTGAATAATCCCAAATTTTGTAATCTGTCATTGTATTCTAGTCCTCCCATTCCCCTACTAGTCCCCCCATTCCCCTACTAGTCCCCCCATTCCCCTGCCTGCCTCTCCTAGTTACGCCCCTGAAGCCATTCATGCACTGTGGACCTGTGAAGACGACATAGTACACACACTGCTCATGTGCAAGATTTCCAAACAGCCAGAGATTGACATTGGCAAGAGAAGATGGTAAGTGTAATTTGTGCCATATCACACTTCTAGCTTCTCCTCAAGTAGTGGGGGGGAGGAGGGGGTGGCATGCCCTGGCTGTGACATCAGCTAAATAAACTTCGGCCAGAGAAGCTAATATTTATAATAATCTTTATTTATAAAGCGCCATCAGATTCTGTAGCACTCTACAAATCAATAATGTTGAGCTCTCCTCACATGCACTAGCACTGGCATCCCAGCCAATCAGGACACAGAATGTAAATTTAAATACTCGCAAACATACATCTCAGTAGCCTACACACATAGATTATTACACACACACACACATATAAACCAATGCAATGTTACACAGACCTATAATCTAATACATTATTTTGACTACTATAACACTATTTGCTATGATGGATTTGTCAGTTAGGCTGACCCTCCCTCTTCTCTTCGCCGAACCGGCTATAAACTTGACCAAGCCTACAAAGAAGGGAGTGGTGTACAAAGCTTGTGCAGGAGGAGAACCTGAGTGCTGACTGTACACAGGATAGAACAGACATACTTCTCAGATCTTGTCTGGTAATTATTGAACAGATGTGGGAATAAGCACTTTGCAGAGCCCCTTACCCTCTCCATTTTCTGACCTTGGAATTCATAGCCTGCATCTCCTGTTGCCTCATGTTTCTCTTTATGGTTTCTTCCTGGCAACCAGAATTCAGGGTTGAAGGAAAGGGGCTGAGACAGGCAGAGAGCAGATGAGGGAAAACAACTACAATAAGGTAATGAATGTATACTGGAAAAAAATTAGTTTTCTGCTTTTGCAGCTATAAAAAAACAACTTTATAAACTTTATAGTTATGCTTAAAGGAAACCTATGATGAGGAAGAAGATCTGATGGTAGATTCCTCCTGCCTCACTCTGCTCTAATCTGTAATTGAATAATCCTGGAACCTAACCTAATTTTTTAGAAAAAAACTTTATGTTATAATATGTAAATCAACTGCTGAGGCTACTGGGGTGTGTACTAACCTGGCTGGGCACTGGGAGCTAAGGCTAGTACACGCCCCAGTAGCCTCTGCAGTTAATTTACATATTACTAAAATAAAGTTTTTAACCAATTAGGTTACGTTCAAGGATTATTAATTACAGATTAGGGCACAGTAAGGCAGGAGGAATCTACCATCACATCTACTTCTGATAGTAGTTTCCTTATGGTAGATTTTCTTTAAGACTTTTGTTGTCATCTTATGATTATGTGTGAAATAATTATATAAACATTGTACATTGCACTAATGTTACTTAACAGAGGCCATGGAGGTAGATAAACCAAAGTAGTTAATTCAACGCTGAAGAGGCTGCAGTTTAAGTAGACAAAGTCGAACCTCCACAGATCTGATACTAATGGGCTATTCTAAGTATAGGCCATCAATTTTGTAATCCCAGGTAACCCCTTTAATCTCTTTGTGGAATATGAGATGAATGTGACCTATGTAAATACCTTCTGTTTTGCTTTTTCTGTTGAACTTTATCTGGGGAACGTTACACAGACTTTTTTGGGCAAAATTGTGCTGAAGCAGTCGAGATAAAAATCCCAGTACTTCCCATGTTTTATTTATCGTAGTGGTTTCTCTCATAATGCCCCTATGATTCCAGATGACGCGTTGGAAGTGTGCTTTCTTCTATTTCTTAGCATGATAAATGTAGCTCTGTTTACACTGAAGATGGAAGCACAGATGTTTATCTGTTAAATTAAACCAAAAATGAATTTCCAACATTGTGGAGAATGTAAACAGTTTACATGGGATCATACAAATTTAATTTTACTTACCTAAAGAGCGTATTATGAGAAAAATAACAGGAGCGCCTTTACATGTATAACATCAGCAATCGGCAACATAATAGAATGTTATAGAATGTGGGATAATTGGATTTATAAACACAAAAATGTTATGAATAGACCCATGAGAAAAGCAAAGATAATATAGAATATTGTATGAAAGAAAAAAAATGGGAGGTGCTTCATATGCAGGAGACCTGGAGAATACTAATATGGAATACTACATATTCCATGTACTGATGCACCTACCTGGAGTATACCAGCTATAGATTACATCTGCTTTGTATGCATGGGACAGCTTATTGCTGCAAGTGGACATAAGTGGATGGCTGGTATCATAAAAAGATGTATGTACTCAGCAAGAAGGAATTCGCACATGACCAATATCTAATTTTGTAAAAGAAAATATAAGGTCTAGAGATTGACGAATTTGTTGAAATTCGATTCAACACGATTCGCCAAATTTTTAAAAAAAAATTGATTCAACCCGAAACAAATCATGACAAATCACTTTAAAAAACAGGTATTTCCTGGCTGCAGAGAGAACATAGGGTGTTGGACAATGTTGTGCCATGCTCAAATATGCATAGAGAGCGTGGTTTGGTCTTCAAACAATGCTGTGTTTTAGTGTGACATGCACATGTCAGCCGCCGCTCTTAGAATGGCTTCAAACTTCAATTCCAAGTGCACTTACAGAGGCCAACTTGACCAAATAAGTGAAGCGGGAATGCAGCCTGACAAGGTAACGTCTGTGCCAGCTCAAAAGGACCGAGCTGAGGGCCAAGATTCCACTATAACATCCAGTAATTCTGCATTGACGTCACTGATCATTTTGCCCCTCTTGTCATCAGTGTCCGCTTTCAATCTGTGAATAATCCATCATCAGTATTGTGAAAGCCAAAAACAAACAGGAATGGATCCAAAACAGAGATGACAAGTAAGTGGGATATTTGCATGTCCTCTGTGTTCTGTATCCACTCCTGCTTTTGGCTATCAATCCTGAGGCTTTTCATTCCTTCTGACAGATGAAATGAAGGGGAAAACTAAACATAGTAGCAACGTCATAGAGTGGTGCAGGGTGAAAACAGCATTATGGAAGTCACAGGGTGTTCCAGGGAGACAGGGGTCAGTTGGCAGCAACATGAGTAGGCTGCAGAGTGGCACAATGACAGTGTGGAGGTGGCAGCAACATGGAATCCACAGAGTGGCACAATGATAGAGTGTGGAGGTGGCGGCAACCAGGTAAGCCACAGAGTGGCACAAAGATAGAGTGTGGAGGTGGCGGCAGCAGCAGGAGCCCAGAGAGTGGCACAATGATAGAGTGTGGAGGTGGCATCAGCAACCTGGTAGGCCACAGAGTGGCACAATGATAGACTGTGGAGGTGACGTCAGCAGCAGGAGCCGCCAGAGTGGCAAAATGATAGAGTATGGAGATGGCCACAACCTGGTAAGCCACAGAGTGGCACAACGATAGAGTGTGGAGTTGGCGGCAGCAGAAGCAGCAGAAGGAGCCCACAGAGTGTCACAATAATAGAGTGTGGAGATGCCACAACCTGGTAAGCCACACAGTGACACAATGATAGAGTGTGGAGGTGGTGGCAGCAGAAGCAGCAGCAGGAGCCCACAGGTGACAGCAACATGGAAAGCCAGAGAGTAGCAAAATGATAGAGTGTGGAGGTGCCGGCAACCTGGTAAGCCACACAGTGGCACAATGATAGAGTGTGGAGGTGGTGGCAGCAGCAGCAGGAGCCCACAGAGTGGCACAATGATACAGTGTGGAGGTGGCAGCAACCTGGTAAGCCACAGAGTGGCAAAATGATGGAGTGTGAAGGTGGCAGCAATCTGGTAAGCCATAGAGTGGCACAATGATAGAGTGTGGAGGTGGTGGCAGCAGAAGCAGCAGCAGGAGCCCACAGGTGGCAGCAACATGGAAAGCCACAGAGTGGCAAAATGATAGAGTGTGGAGTAGGCGGCAACCTGGCAAGCCACAGAGTTGCACAATGATAGATTGTGGAGGTTGTGGCAGCAACAGCAGGAGCTTACTGTGTGGAGGTGGCAGCAACATGGAAAGCCACAGAGTGGCTCAATGAAAGATTGTGTTGGAGGCAGATGGGCCAACTGGCAACAGATGTGTGGCATCAGGCAGATGGCAGCATCAGAATTGTGGCTGAGGAAGGTAGTTAGAATCCAGACTCATTTCTCAACGTTTGGGGGAGGTGTATCTTATCGGATTCATAAGGCGTTGGTGAGTTGAAATCTGGGCCGGTCCAAGCCTGATTCATCTTGACAAAGGTCAGTCTCTCCACATTATGGGTGGACAAGCAGGTCCTCCATGGGGTAACGATGGCCCCCACCGCACTCAACACCCGCTCTGATGCCACACTACTGGCCAGGCAGGACAGCTTCTCTACTGCAACCTGTTGTGGCCACACATCAAGTTTGGCTGCCCAGTAGTCTAGGGGATCCTCTACCTGGGTTGGTAAAGTGCTGTCCAAGTAGGCCACCACCTGCTGGCGCAGGGTCTGCTCCATGTCCTGCTACTGCTGATGGCGGCTCCGCTCCTCACTAGGTAGGTGAAGGAAGTTGCTCATTAAGGTCTCCAGACTTAAGCTGTTGCTGATGGAGCTGCTACTGCTCCTACCCCCTATCTCCCCACAGCAGCCGTGGCAGTACGTGAGCGAGTACTGCCAGGAATCCCTCGGCCAGACCAGACAGAGGATGATTGAAAATGGCGTACAAATGCAATAGCCAGCTGTCTTTTCAGTATTTCTCTATAGTACACCAGTTGTTCCTCCCTCTCGGCAGCTGGAAAAAAGTCACCCATTTTTGACCGGTAGCGAGGGTCCAAGAGGGTGGAGAGCTAAAAGTCATTCCTTTGCCGAATGTTGACTATTCGGCTGTCACTAGTTTGGCAAAGCAGCATGCTGCAGGCCATCTGCTGACATCAAAGTTACTCAGGGGAGTACTACGATCCGCTTGCATCTTCAAAAAATCATTAATGACTTTTCTCTGTTCATGCAAAGGGTCTAACATATGGAGGCTAGAATTCCAACTGGTGGAAACATTGCATATCAGACTATGTAGGCAGAGGCCGTTCTGATGCTGCAACTCAAGGAGGGTGTGCTTGGCTTTGTAAGAATGGCTGAAGTGCATGCAAAGTTTCCTGGTCATTTTTATAATGTCTTGCAGATGGGTGGAAGACTTGAGGAACCTGTTGACAACCAGGTTGAATATGTGCGCCATACAGGGCGAATGGGCCATCCCTCCTCGGTGCAGCGCGGACACCATGTTCTTCTCATTGTCTGTCACCATAGTTTCGATTTTAAGTTGTCGGGGAGAAAGCCACAGATTGATTTCTTGTTGCATGACGCGGAGCAATTTCTCCCCTGTGTGACATCGTTCGCCCAGGCAAACCAGGTGTAGAACTGTGTGACTTAGACATGTGGAGGCTGAGGTGGTGGTGGAGAAGGAGGAGGTGGACGCTGGCACAGGAGCAGCAGTTTGACAATGTGGAGGAGAAAGTGGCGTCTCTTGTTCAAGTTGTTGGTGTGGCTGGCTGGGAAACACATTCACCCAGTGGGCCATAAAGGACATGTACTGGCCCTGACCGTAGTTACAGCTCCACACGTCGTCGCTGCCATGCACCTTGGAAGAAACAGAAAAGCTCAAGGACTGGCCCACCTTCTGTTGAATATTTGTGGAGGGTTGTCACTGCCTTTTTGGAAAAAAAAATTGCGGCTTGGAACGCTCCACCTCAGCTTGGCACAAGCCATCAGTTCTCTGAAGGGTGCAGAGTCCACGACTTGGAAAGGGAGGGACTGCAGTACCAACAACTTGAACGATCAGCCTCTGCACCTTAGGATGGCTGGATGCATACAGTTGTCTCTTTGTAATCGCCTCTTTCAACGAATGCTGGCACCATGTGTAGCGAGGAGCAGGAGTATCTGGCCCGGGAGATGATGTCAAAGACAAACAGCTCCCTTCGGCAGAGGTGCTGGAGCCTTGACTTGCTGAAACAGCATGTGTGCCTCTAGGTGCTGCTACTGTTGCTGCGCCTGCAGGATGGACCGCATCTGACACCCGTTTCTCCCAGTCCATTGGATGGTGTCGCTGCATGTGTTGACGCAGTGGCGTGGTGCCAACGTTAGCTCCCTGGCCGCGTTTCACTTTCTGCCCGCAGATTCTACATATTATACATATTTCTTGCTCTCAATTTTAGCAACACAAAAAGAATGGGAATTTGCGTTATACAGATACCCCACAATGGACACCCTGTAATTGGAGTGAAAATCACTCTATAAACTACCTGGATTTGACAGGTATTTCTTGCTCTAAACTTTAGAAACACAAAAAGTATGGGAATTTGCGTTATACAGATAACCCTCAACGGACACCCTGGGAAAGGAGCAGAAATCACGACAGCAGCTGTGCGGATATGACAGAGATTTCTTCCTAGTGGCTTCAGTAAAAAAAAGAACTGCTATTTGAGGTAGACAGATCCCCCTAAACAAACACCCTGGGAGAGGGGCAGAAATCACTACAGCAGCCATGTGGATATGAAACAGATTTCTTTCTAGTGGCTTCAGTAACAAAAAAGAACTTCTATTTTGGGAATACAGATCCCCCTAAACGGACACCCTGGGAGAGAGGCAGAAATCACTACAGCAGCTGTGTGGATATGAAACAGATTTTTTCCTAGTGGCTTCAGTAAGAAAAAAAACCCTGCTATTTGGGGTATACAGATTCCCCGTAAATGCACACCCTAGGATTGGAGAAGAAATCACTACAGCACACTACAGTAAAAGCAGCTAGACGCTACAGGCAGCACATGCAGTGTTCCTTTCTCCTTCCCAGAGTTCTCTGCCCCTTGTAACACGTTGTGCTCGTGGCCATTTAGCTAAAAAAACGGGGAAAAAAAATTTGTTCCCACGAATCCTCATAAACTTCGGATTTGTGACAAATCAAATTTTCCATGAAATTTGCATCAAATTCCACTTCGTTCGAATCGATTTGCCCATCTCTAATATTCACTAATATTCATTTAACAACTAATTTCTTCTTTAATCCAACTTCTCCCGAGCCACACCAAATCTCTGAAATGCCCCGCCCCACATATAAAATGAATACCCAACTTTCAAAGATTCAAATGTGCCCTAAAAACTCTTTAGGTAGGACTATTACATTACCTCACTCCATCTCTTAACACTTACCCCCACTGCTTCCTGATGTTATCCTTCAGAAATGGATACATTATACAGGTTACACTGCAGGTTCATGCAAAATGGATTCTGTGCTATGTGGTGTCTTATTTTATTTGTTATTCTAACTCATGATCTGTCAATTCCTGTAGATTATAATTTCTGAGGATGCAGCTCTTGACCAGGGTCCAAATGACCATATAAGTGGGTGAACAGGAGGAAGCTAAGCTTTGCATTCTGACTTCATGCGTATGCAAGGACGTAACTACAGGGATAGCAATCATAGCATTTCCTATGGGGCTCGCAGTGTCAGGGGGCCCAGCCACTAAACTTACTTCACTAAAGAATGGATAACATAAATGTTATTCTGCACATTGTACAACATAATGGGGCTTATTTCCTGTGGGTCATGGATCGCACTTTCTGTGGGCTGTTCGCCATTTTCGGGATTTGCGACATCTTTGACAGGGTTTGTGCTGGGATTGTGCCGCACGCAATCGGATTGTGGAGCAGCTCCGCTTGCTTTCATGCAAGAAATCAGGGGGGTGGGGCGTTTCCTCGGACGATCCGACTGAGTGTGGGATTTTACTTTCAAATTGTGTCACGAGACCAAGCAGCAGGAAGAAGAAGGTGAAATATTCAAAGTTTTACACTCTTTCAGAAAGACAGGGCAAATAGGAGAGGAGGTGGTGTAGGTCTATATGTCAAAAGAGACTTGAAAGTGATGGGGCAGTAGTTAATGAAGAGTGTGAAGAGGCTAAAACTTTGTGAGTTGAGATTCAAAGCCTTGAGAAAAAGGATATTTGTTTTAATCTATAGACCCCCCCCCCCCAATATAACTGAGGAAATAGATGTTCACCTATATAAACAGATGTAATGGGCTGTACAGGAGGGGATACTAGTGATCATGGGAGACTTTAACTTCTCAAGTATTAATTGGGGTAAAGGTGGATTCCTCATCTGTGAAGGGTAGACATTTAATCGACTGTCTGCAGGATAATTTTATGGTGCAGCTTGTAGAAGATCCCAGAAGAGGTGATGCATTGTTGGATCTTATGATTTCTAGCAATGTGGAACTTATCCAAAATGTCACTGTCTGGTAAACCCGTGGGAACAGCGATCATAATATAATTATTTTCCTCTTAAACTACTGTAAAAAGCAGAAACATGTGGGGAAATCAAAAACATTGAATTTTAAAAAGGCTTTTAAAAATTTCAGGGCTGCACTACAGGATATAGACTGGAATCAGATACTGTTAAATTAGAGACTTTCAAATCTATCCTGGGTCATTATACCTCTAAATTTATTCCAATAGGTAACAAGTATAAACTGGCTAGATTATACCCCGCATGGCTTACAGCCATAAAAAGAGGGCATTCAAAAAATATAAATATGACAGGTTACCCGAAGCCTTCAATAATTACAAATCACCAGAAGAAGGAAATAAAATCAGCTAAAATACAAAATGAAAGACAGGTGGCCAAAGATAGCAAAACAAACCCTAAGAAATTTTTTAAGCATATTAATGTAAAAAAAATGGGTCATAGCTGGTTGGAGACCAAGAGAAGGCGGAGATACTAAATGGGTTGTTTAGCTTCATTTATAGAAGAAAGAACCTCTGGAGTGGGTGGTGCCAGTGCGGGTCATGCATCCTGTAATATACTAGACATGATCCAATCCAAGCTCAATAAAATCAATGTGTACAAGGCTACTGGACCAGATGGGTTACACAGCTGTCTAAAATGTTCAGGGATTCCGTAATGTCTGGTGTGGTGCCAAGTGGCTGGCACAAGGCAAAGTGGTGCCTATATTTAGAAAGGGCTCTACAACGTTAGCAAGCAATAATAGGGCTGTAAACTTAATTTCCATTGTGGGGAAAATATTGGAAGCAATATTAAAAGACTACATACTGGACTATTTGTCATCAAATAGTATAATAAGTGACAGCCAGCATGGGTTTGTTAAGGATAGAAGTTGTCAGACTGATCTGTTTCTATGAAGAGGTTAGCAGGTGCCTGGATGGAGGAGCCGCTGTGGATATTGAGTTGTTGGATTTTGCAAAGGAATTTGACATCAGAAATCATTTGTAATTGGATTAAAAACTGGCTAAGGGATCATATCCAGAGAGTTGGGGTCAATGATTCCTACTTGGAATGGTCACCAGTTATGAGTGGTGTACCCCAGGGTTCTGTGCTTGGCCAACTATTTTTGAATATATTTATTAATGATATAGAGGTAGGAATTTATTAAACTGTGTCTATTTTTGTTGATGACACCAAGCTGTGTAGTGTAATACAGTCTATGGAGGATGTTGGGTGGCTGCATAGGCTGCAGGGTGACTTGGACAACTGTTTGATCATCCACACTGCCCACCATTTTTCTTGGCCTGTCTAAGCTGAACTCACAGTTTCCTAATGATTTATAATACTATAATGTATTATGTAGAAACCACAGTTATATCATCCTGTAATCACATGTTACTTTGTGCAAAAGATGATGGAACGTGTTTGCTGGCTCCAATACAGCTGTCAAATTGACTTAAAGAGGTTTTCAAGGACCGAGGTGGGGGAAAGAACACATTCGTACCCCTCCAAATAACCATGTTGTTCTGGTACTTTAGGTTTTCGGTTGGACAGTCGTGGGTGGTCATGTGGGCCTCCTAGGACTAGGAGACAGCACAGGAAGTGTAGTCCCCTGGAAAAAGGAAGTGACGTCCTATGGTCCAAGGAAGCCACTTATTAGAAGTGCATACAGTGACCCCGTTGAACTACTGGCTGTGCGCAGGCCTAAAAAAAACCTTTTGATCCTTGTACTTAGTGTGGGTGTAATCCACTACTCTTATTGAGTAAGAAGGATGTTACTCTAGTAGTGTTCCGAACAATAGCGGCCAATCATGATTACCATTGATGTCTACCAAATTGCTTGTGGCAGATTTTAGTTCGTGATTGTTTCACATTGTATTATCACTGGTTTTCTATAAAGGATTATCTAGTTATGTGAGTAAACCATGTCTCAAAGGAAAGTTATTCTTCTCTTTCTCTAAGAAATAACAAAGTAACAGTTTGGAAATGCAATATCGGGGTAGGTAAGAGGGCACAACACACTATCGCTTTCCACCCATGATATTCAATAAACAATATAACATACAAGTATTCACATACAGAGAAAATCAATTAAAAAATGTCTTGCTTTAAAGGCAATGATCTCTTTTTCTGTAGCACAGTTGACCCATAAAGCTTGGATGTACAGCACGATGGCTCCGCTTGGAAGCTGAGTATTTCTGTCAAAACAGAGTACTTACTCCCGGGAAAGCTTCTTCTAAATGTCACAGCTCTGAGGCTCTGCGAGCCTGACAAAGTCATCTTTGCGAAAGCCTACAGAGCCGGAGAAATAGCGGCTGGAAGTCTGACAAGAAAAGAGCATAAAGATCCTGTGAGAAGAAAGGCTTTTGTCTTAGAAGAATATGGATTGTTTTATATGACCACGAGGCCGGGCACGAGAAGATCCTGAACCAGGGAATCTTAGATTTCATTTATAGAGTTTCTGCTCATATTAAAACAAGGTGCAATAAGTTATTTAACCAGTAAATTAGATTTATTCTAGAAAACAAATGACCTGGTCACAGGCCACGGCGAATTTATAATTAAAAGCAGAATGAGATAATTAAGGCGATAGCTTGTGAATGTTACAGTAAGTGCTACGTGGTGGGATGGAGAACTGTATTATATTCAGAGGAATGCTTTGGCTGCTCATATCACAGCTTAATGATAACCATTTCACAATATTAATATCCTAAACACATCAGCTAAAGAGACATAAAACATTGTGGCCTCTTCACTCCATACCAAACAGACTGTGGAACATAGCATGGTAAATGCAGCACTGGAACCAATTTCAGTACACAGAAGGAGAATAAATACAGCACCAGAACTGTGTTCCAAACTTAAATAAAGCACCAGAACCTTTCTCCTTGCAGAAACACAGAACCAATCACTGTACAGCAAAACTACAACAGAACCAATTTCTGTACATAAATACAGCACCAGAACCTAGCTCCATACAGAAATACAACACCAGAAACACCAGAAATGACCAGAAATACAGTATGAATACAGAGCTCATTACAAAA
Source organism: Engystomops pustulosus (assembly GCF_040894005.1). NCBI lineage: Eukaryota > Metazoa > Chordata > Amphibia > Anura > Leptodactylidae > Engystomops > Engystomops pustulosus. The sequence continues at coordinate 42,475,052 of NC_092411.1, read as the reverse complement.
ATTAAGAACCGTACAGCACTAGAACCAAGCTCCATACAGAAATACAGAACCAGAACTAAGTTACTTACAAGATTACAGGATCAGAACCAAAATATGTACAGAAATACAGCACCAGAACTAGGCTCCCTACATACATGTAAACAGTATCTCAAATGATGTTACAAATTGTCACTTTACTTTACATATAAACAGTATCTCCACATAATGAATGAATTAATATAGAAAGTGCCCCTATAATTAATACATACAGTGTCCATAATTAACTTACACATACTGTGTCCCCTGTAATAAGTTAATTAATCCCTTTTATTCATTCTTAGTTTTTTGGGTGGGTTAAAGTTATAAAAACGAGCAAAAAAGGGTTTTTTTGTAATGTATAGTATGTACCATATATACTCGAGTATAAGCCTAGTTTTTCAGCACAAAAAATGTGCTGAAAACCCAAACTCGGCTTATACTTGAGTAAAAAATATAGGTTTTACCAGGTTTTTGTGGTAAAATTTAGGCCTCGGCTTATACTTGGGTCGGCTTATACTCAATATATATACGGTATATGTTTTCAAATTAACTCATAATGACCATTGTAAATTAATTCCCTGGTGTGTGTAGGTGGTTTAGATATGTAATGGGGCACATACGTACCCGTCCTGCTGCGTTCCCAAAGGTGCATTGTCCGACAAGGATTCAGAGCTGCCACTATTCAATAAGATCGTGCATCCAATTTCCTGCATGTGTCGCTTCCCCGCTAAAGTCCGCCGGAGTTCACCTTCTTCTTCCCGGTGCATGTAAGTGAATGGCTTGCAACACAATTTTGAATGTTGAATCCCGTGTGTTCTCCGAATCCGTCGGATCGGCCGATGGCCACGCCCCCGGTTTTGTGTTGCATGAAAGCCAGCGCTATCACTATTTTTTTATTGTGTAATGAGGGATTTTTCTTTTCTTTTCATAAGACCCCAGTTACAGGGGGAAACTATCCCTGTGGGAATTGATGTCTGATGAGAACTGCACTGGGTTCTGATTAACCCATGCAGACCAGTGATCATGTGACCGATGGGTCTATAGAGCCAGCGGCAGTGCCGACTCCTGCATTCACTTCTTCAGTGCTATGCAGTTAAGAAAGGAGGAGGAAGAAGTGCTCTCTTTCGATTAGCTTGGGAGCAGTAAAAACAACAGAACTTTCAAAAGACATTGCTGCAGACTTTCGACCCGAGTTCCCTGATGTCTTCTGTCAGTTGCTGACTGGAGTGGAGTTCATTAATTAGTGTTTACTGTGCCTCAGCTCCTCCTGCTCTATAGCATGCTGCCTGCAGATAGGACACTGTATGTAATCTGCTCAGCTCCTCCTGCTCTATAGCATGCTGCCTGCAGATAGGACACTGTGTACAATCTCCTCAGCTCCTTCTGCTCTATAACATACTGCCTGCAGATAAGACACTATGTATAATCTGCTCAGCTCCTCCTGCTCTACAAAATGCTGCCTGCAGATAGGACACTATGTACAATCTCCTCAGCTCCTCCTGCTCTATAACATACTGCCTGCAGATAAGACACTATGTATAATCTGCTCAGCTCCTCCTGCTCTATAACATGCTGCCTGCAGATAGGACACTATGTATAATCTGCTCAGCTCCTCCTGCTCCATAAGATGCTGCCTGCGGACAGGATACTATGTACAATATGCTCAGTTCATCCTGCTCTATAACATGCTGCCTGCAGATAGGACATTATGTACAATTTGCTCAGCCCCTACTGCTCTATAACATGCTGCCTGTAGATAGGATACTAACAGGGGCGTAACTTGAGGGGGCGCAGAGTGTGCGGTCGCAACCGGGCCCAAGAGGTTTAGGGGGCCCATAAGGTCTCACTTTACCATATGAGAAGACTAGTACTATAAATCATACATTATAGTTGGGGGTCTGGCACAGACTTTGCACTGGGGCCCATCAGCTTCAAGTTACACCACTGGATACTAAGTACAATCTGCTCAACCCCCCCTGCTCTATAACATGCTTCTAGTAGATAGGATATTAAAGGGGTTGTCCGAGTTTTGAAAAAGAAAATATATGTGGCTGGGAGCGGGCTGCCTAAAACAATAAAGCTGTACTTACCTTCCGGTGCCCTCCGGTATCCAGCGCTGCTGTCGCTCCGGTCCGGGCGCCATGTAAACAAACATGGCCGTAGGAGCAGCGCTGCATTCAGCTTCCGGCCGGACCCGACAACCTTCTGGCCCCCATACACAATGCTGTGTATAGGAACGGATAGGCGTACCCGGCCACGGCCGGCCGGAAGCTGAGTCCAGCGCTGCTCCTACGGCCATGTTTGTTTACATGGCGCCCGGACCGGAGCGACAGCAGCGCTGGATACCGGAGGGCACCGGAAGGTAAGTACAGCTTTATTGTTTTAGGAAGCCCGTTCCCGGCCACATATATATATATATTTTTTAAAACTCGGACAACCCCTTTAAGTACAATCTGCTCAGTATATCCTGCTCTATAACAAGCTGCCTGTATGTAGGACACTGTTCTCAGCTCCTCCTGATCTAGACGATTTCACCTGCAGATAACCCCACAGATAAACATATTGAAACCTATCCTTTGGATCAGTGATTGACCATTTTAAGGCAGAAAACTCATTTAAATTTCGATTCTGGACGGCTTTATTGTATAGACACAGAGACAGAAGGAAGAGAAGCAGTATATACATGATATACCTACACTCTTTACTGTAACAATTGGACATTTTTATACATAAATAACAGATTGCATATTTTCCAAAATCAAGTGGCTATTTTTACTATATGCTCTTGGGGCCCATTTTCCACACTCCGCATTACAGTCCTGCAGGAATAGTCACACCGAAGGTTCAGTTCAAGGAAAAAGAAAGATATTCATCTGAAGACCCCTTTGTAAGGAAATGAAATCACATTAGCCAAGTATGTTGGGGAAGGAAGGGGCACAGTGTAGTTTCCAAACAGTATTTATGGTAACTCTTGTAACCTGCATGTATACGATTATCCAGAGCAATAGCGCCATCTACAGTTCTTGTCTGAGTAACTCAGTTCTTGCTAATTTTAAAAAATCACTAAAACATTTTTGGGATTCCTATTGCTTTAATGACAAGATGACCAAAGTGAATAAGGTATTCATAGGGCGTAACGCAGTCTATGTGGCAAGTTTTTGCCATGATGCACAGTCCGACGTATGAAGGGAATACCTAAAATATTGAAAATTGCTTCAGAAGCAGTTGCCTGATACAATGTTACAACTAGCTCAGATTCTTTTCCTCCAGCTGAAGATGTGATACCCACTACTAACCAACCACTGTGGGAGCAGAGGGTATTTCATGGGGATCCCTTCTACAGTAACAATAGTTTTATACTTAATAATATCATAATTGGAAATTAATATTTGAGCAATTGTCCAATATTTGTACAATGCAAGTGCAATTTTCAAGCTCCTAATATAAAACCTACCACCTATACACATATAACCTGTACTCAGTTTTTGCTTATTTTATTAAGTATACATTAAATATCCATATATGAATATATAGAGAATAATACTTATAAATTACCATTAATATATATAACTTTAAGAATTGTATAAATAACAATTCCACAAAAAGTGAAACTTGTATGAAACCCACCCAAAAGTGTCCTCTAGGATAGTGGTCTTCTCCAAGAAGATGGTAAATATATAGGGTATAATATATAATGGAATAGAAAATTTCCCCAACACAATCTGATCTTCTCATAGAGATGGTCTTCAGGTCTCGTACAAGACGAAGTTACAAAGTGGAAAACTGACCTGTACATGTCAGCAGCTATAAAAGAAAATGAATAGGACATACAAGGGAATTGTCCTAGGCTAAACCAAAAAGTAAAATAGCATCCCTGCAAATAGAGACAGCAAAGTGCAGTAAAAAATATGTATAACTAGAAATGCCCATCCCTTTCCAGGAGCGGGTGTCACCTCCGGGGCAGTTCTCACCCAAACTCCTTGTCTCATTTACCCCCTCCAGGATAATTTTGAATGGCTGAGAGGGAATCCATTAAGACAGTGATTTTCAACCTTTTTTGAGCCGCGGCACACTTTTTATACTTAGAAAATCCTGAGGCACACCACCAACCAAAATAGCACAAAATGACACTAAAACAGTCATATTATACATATAGTTAATAATATAGATTCTAAACCTGGGCCTGTTTCGATAAACACAAAAGGGATATCCTGGCAGGAATGGTGGAAAGACACACATGAAGCTCTTCCTCACCAGTTCTTAGTTTGTCCCTGTTTTTAGTATATGGTGCTGATTATTTTGTGGCTCATATACTGCAAAATAAAGGGGTACAATGAGAAGTACTAAGGCCATGAGGCCAGAGTACAAGTGCCAGCTCATATACTCAGCATATGAGCTGGTACTTGTAGTACTCCAGCCTCATGACTAGTATTTCTCATTTTACATTTCTCATTGTTATATGCAGTATACTGCTGGAGTACTAAAAGTACCAGCTCATGTGCTGAGTATTCTGCCAACAGTTCATATACTCAGGCAAAAGCTCATATAGTCAGCATTATCGGTGGGCATTACCTTGGCGGTGGGCAAATGCGAGAGTCTCTCCGCTCTCAGGATGATGCGCCGGCCTCGGTGACGTCATTTTGTCGCACGAGGTTCAAAGCTTGCACATGTGTTATTGTACACGTCTCCTACATTGTAAGAAGCCGTGACTGCGCATCGTGAAACAAAACACAGGGGGCACCATAGTTTGGGGAAATTTCCCCGCGGCACACCTGACCATGTGTCGCGGCACACTAGTGTGCCACGGCACACAGGTTGAAAATCACTGCATTAAGAAACCCAATCCCAGGCTAGGATCACACATACGCCAAACCTCGGGACAGTACCTTTCTAGAGGGGTTATACATTTTAATAAAAACAACACCATATTAGGATGTGCTAGTTATGCGATTGTACCAGAGAAACAACATGTCTACATGTGCAGTATGTCTAGGTCATGGCATGTATGTGCAGCCCCTCTCCAGGTCTTGAGATATATGTGCATCCACTCACCAGGTAATGATATATATGTGCACCCCCTCCCCAGGCAGACCCTCTCCAGGTCGTGAGATATGTGTGCAGCCCTTGTCCAGGTCATGACATGTATGTGCAACCCCTCTCCAGGTCATTACATGTATGTGCAACCCCTCTCCAGGTCATTACATGTATGTGCAGCCCCTCTCCAGGTCATTAGATGTATGTGCAGCCCCTTCTCCAGGTCATGGCATGTATGTGCAGCCCCTCTCCAGGTCATTACATGTATGTGCAGCCCCTTCTCCAGGTCATGCCATGTATGTGCAGCTCCTCTCCAGGTCATTACATGTATGTGCAGCCCTTCTCCAGGTCATGACATGTATGTGCAGCCCCTCTCCAGGTCATGACATGTATGTGCAGCCCCTCTCCAGGTCATGACATGTATGTGCAGCCTCTCCAGGTCATGACATGTATGTGCAGCCCCTCTCCAGGTCATGACATGTATGTGCAGCCTCTCTCCAGGTCATAGCATGTATGTGCAGCCTCTCCAGGTCATGACATGTATGTGCAGCCTCTCTCCAGGTCATGACATGTATGTGCAGCCTCTCCAGGTCATGACATGTATGTGCATCCCCTCTCCAGGTCATGACATGTATGTGCAGCCCCTCTCCAGGTCATGACATGTATGTGCAGCCCCTCTCCAGGTCATGACATGTATGTGCAGCCTCTCCAGGTCATGACATGTATGTGCAGCCCCTCTCCAGGTCATAGCATGTATGTGCAGCCCCTCTCCAGGTCATGACATGTATGTGCAGCCCCTCTCCAGGTCATGACATGTATGTGCAGCCTCTCTCCAGGTCATAGCATGTATGTGCAGCCTCTCCAGGTCATGACATGTATGTGCAGCCTCTCTCCAGGTCATGACATGTATGTGCAGCCTCTCCAGGTCATGACATGTATGTGCATCCCCTCTCCAGGTCATGACATGTATGTGCAGCCCCTCTCCAGGTCATGACATGTATGTGCAGCCCCTCTCCAGGTCATGACATGTATGTGCAGCCTCTCCAGGTCATGACATGTATGTGCAGCCCCTCTCCAGGTCATAGCATGTATGTGCAGCCCCTCTCCAGGTCATGACATGTATGTGCAGCCTCTCTCCAGGTCATGACATGTATGTGCAGCCCCTCTCACACTGCCTTAGTATATTTCAGGGCATATTTTTCCAACCATCGCCCGCACGCACGCCCTTTCCTATTTTCTTTTTTCTTCTGCTCTCTTTCCACCTCCTCCTGGCTGGAGGTGAGGTGCACAGACTCCCCTTCATCAAACATGGCTGTGTTATTGAAATCTGAAGCTATTTCCTATCCAAGAACACGCTTTTCCTGAGAGCAGGCATCAATGGTCCCAATATGCTCTGTGGCTGGATAATACCAGCTTGTTCTGAGGGTTGAGCTGGTGAGACTGTTCCTTCTGCATGTCCTTGCCTTGCTCCCTCTTCAGTCCCCTTCACTTTCCCATCTGCTTCTAATTTTGGCAAGTGGCGTATATGTATTGCCAACCCCACCCACCACTGTGTCACCCTAACCCTGAGCACACTATATATACTGTACTGTATACAGTACTGACTGTTCTGCACATAAGCAGCAGTTCTACAATAGGAACTTGTTATGTTCTCAATGACTACCTCTTGGCTGTATGGATGTCTGACATGTCCCATATGAAGTAGGATCACACAGAGGTGCATAAAGGAGCTCTGTAAATTTGGGCTGGAGGTGGTGGAGTAGGTGGGTGTGTTACATACAGAAGCCACACTGTTGTTGCTGCTGTCTTCAGCACCATCCACTAAGGCAGGGAGAGCAGCACACGCTGAATGCTGAGGCTGTAATTAACCCATCTTGGAGGCGTACTTTGTTTTATGACGTATTACTTTCCCTTTCTGCTGGATGAGAAGCTTGCTCTGGTGCCCAGGATCAGGACCTCTGCCATCCACAGAGCCGCAAAGCGACTGTCAGGAGTCACAAGCAAAGTTTACAAGGTGAGCAGCTTTATAACTTATTCCACAGAAAGTTTTACAAACTTTTTTTTTAATCTTAATTTCTTATAAGTATTACGCAGAAGGTTTCCTAGTGCCAGGCGCAGTTCTGCCAGGGCATTGTTTGAGAGGTGACACCTTACCTGGTGCAGTGTCAGGTGTACTGGGAATGTGGGACTGGATTGAATGTCTCCGGTCATGGATCCTGGCTATTAATACTTTCTCTCCGCACGTAGGTTTTACCTGTTGCAAAGGTGATGGCTCATTAGACAGAACCAGATACACATGTAGCAGAGGTGAATTTGTCATTTCACTCTTTGTGCTATTACTATACTAGAAAAATGCTTGAGGTTTATGAAAAGTTTCTGGAAACCATTAAAAACTTTTTCTTTGTGTGCTCTGCGGATAACAAACACAGCTCTGTAACATTTCCATGAACAGATATTGACGTTTGTTCTTAATTGACTCATTAGGTGATAATTACTCATAATCAGAAAGTTAGTAGCCATTAGACGGATGTCATAGCCCAGTGGTTTTATACAGTGACGTGTAATACACAGATGGAGATTGATGAAGTGTTGTTAACGCTATGAATTATTTGTACTAGACTTCTGGAGATGGGACTTTGTCTTTATTGGAATCGTGAAGGATTTTTTTTTAATCTATAAGGGGCAATTGGCATCCACCGTATAGGGGATTATTTTCAGCTTTTACCAATTTACAGATATGGAAGCCACCAAGAGAATGTAACCAGTCACTGTAATTTATATTGTTCAACAATGGGATATACATTCATCCCACAGCCCATTAGTCACTTGTAAGGTGCTGCTACCAGGGGAGGATTTGGACTGCCATGGGCCATGGGCTGTATGAATATTATAGTCTCTACAAGTCTGTGATTCACTTCCTAGATGTTGTACCAGAATCAGCTTCTTGGAGAATGGAGGATACGTCCCTTCTGCCTGCTTTCACTCTATCATTTCAGGACCTTTTTGTGCACCTTCACAGGTCCTGAAATGGCTCATGTGTACTTGTGAATGGAGAGTATAAACAGATGTATGAGTATTTCGTTGTCAAGGTCTTCTCAGTATAACATATGGTCAGTGGTGTGGGTGGCCATGGGCCCCCTAGAAGACTTGGACCCCAGGCTACTACACCAAGTAACATGTAATTCTAAACCAGATAAGGACTGAGGAGGGACATAGCTATATACATACACATACATATAGATACTACAGGTGAGCCAGTCATCCAAGATTCAAGTTATAGAAGCTTCAGAGAATTCTTCTACATATTCAGTTGGGGTCTTTTTGGTCTGAAATCAATGTTACTCCAATTGTTCCTCTATTCCTCCAAAACACAAATTTTTCATCAAAAGCACCTATAATGCTGTGTTTTCACGAATTTAGAAATGTTCCCTTTCATAGCTTTGGAGTGATTGACAGCAGAATCTAGCTGCCATTTTGAAAGATTCCTCCAAAGTAAAACCCAAGTAGATTATGATTTGATTTGGTGCTGAAAAAGGCAAAAGGAAAACATTTTTGCAACTTTCTAGCTGTCACGTTAAACTTTGCTGCTTCTATACAGTATTTCTCTGGAATACTGACATTTATTGGTAGAACCTCACATAACCCAATGGTATAGTATGACTTGTCTCTATGGAAAATCCTCCTGCATCTGGTACATCTTACAAACTCAGCCCTGCTATATGTGTGTAGTGGTGTAACTGGAGAGAGGCTCACATGACAGGTCATACATCGCACTTTGATTTGTGACTCTTTAGCCATGACTACATTTTCAGTATTCTCAGTATCTCTGCTAAGAACATTTTGGACTATGGGCCCAGTAAAACTGCACTTTGCAGTAATCTGAAGCTTGTAAGCTGCAGGGGAATTCATTAGGTGAAGTTGTGGTTTTCTCCGAGGAATTCTCATCTCAAATGATTTTACTTTCTAACCTTTCTACCTCCAGGCCGGGTGTGTTTAATAAAGTAGGTCAGGTGGAGACAAAATTTGGGTAATAAAAATACATTTTGCCATCCCTTGATATAAAAGGAATGTGAACTGCAATGTTAAATGACAGAATCAAAAATTTATGAGGCCACCACAAGGCCTTGTACAACCCCCAAGCATTGGATTTCCTCAGTAAATAATTGTTTGCTGTTCCCGCACTGGATACACATTCTGTTTGTGAACATCAGACGTCTCTGAATCGCTGCTGATGTTACAAATCTACATTCCTGTCCCTAGAATAATACACAGCAGGACCCGTACATATGGGAATTTTCAGTGGAAAGTGCGTCTGTACGTGTTCCAATATGATGTCATAGAGCCAAACAGACCGCGGAGTGTAATCTTGGCACAAGAAAGTCGAACTATGAAAGCGAATGCAATATTGATCCAAGGTGACATAAAACTCCAGTATTTATTTTCTTGGTAACATAAAATTTTCAGATAATTGAAACCATAGAGCACTTAATCTGGAGGATAAAGTGTGTTGTAAAACAATACACTGTAATGCACATTTTATGATGTGTCAAATGGTGCAAAAAAAACACATTGTTCCCCGGTTCTGTTGCTGGGAATTGAGGATCGCTGAAACTACAGGAGATTTCTGATTCTTAAATGCTTTGAGTAGAACTTTCATTGCCATCTGTTACAATGTGCGGTAGAGGACACTTCATCTTTATAATACTTCTTCCATGACTGCTAGAGAGTTGTCAGGTTCTTCAATCCCTGACAGTAATGATAGGAATAATAAATTGTATATATTCACCTATCTACTCATCTGTATCCAGTATCTATCTATCCATCCATCCATTTCATATCTATCTATATCCATCCATCCATCCATCTCATATCTATCTATATCCATCCATCCATCTCACATCTATCTATCCATCCATCTCACATCTATCTATCCATCCATCCATCTCACATCTATCTATCGGATCTATCTATCTCATCTGTATCTACAGTAACGATAAACCTGTCTGCTCATCCATCTATTCTCTCTCTTATCTGATAGATAGATAGATAGATAGATAGATAGATAGATATGATATAGATAGATAGATAGATAGATAGATAGATAGATAGATAGATAGACTATATATCTTTCCATTATCTATTGACCTATCTACTTACCTGTATCCACCCCTATCTTTTTATCTATTTATCTTCTCTCTCTTATCTTTGTACATCCCTCCCCTATGTATTTATCTGTTATCTATCTTTCTATCAATCCACCAGATCTATATATGTACTGGATCTTTATATCTACTGGGTTTATCTATTAACATATTAATATGTCTCCTCATCTGAATCCATCATCTATACATCCACTGTATCCATCTACCTCTCTATCTCTCTCATCTATGACCATGACCTATGTATTTATCTATTGTCCTATCTATTCAACTGTATCCATCTACTATATATCTATCAGTCTGTCCATTCATCTACTATCTCTCTTATTTTTACCCATTCTCCATCTATCTATTTATTTATCAATTTCTCTATTATCTATCTTTTTATATTGTCTAGCAATCGGTCTATCTATCTATCTATCTATCTATCTATCTATCTATCTATCTATCTATCTATCTATCCCTTTATCTCTCCACTAATGATTTTTAACCACTACAAATGACTACAATATGTAGAAACTTGTCAATCTCTTGGTGTTTAGCGTAACACTATAGTCATATCTGGAAATCTATGATGTCATTTGCTGCTTTTACCTTGTGTAATGTCCCCTTGGGACACATGAGTCATTGGGAAAGATTTCCATAATGAAATGTGTGGCTGTCAGTTAAGGTAAAACACACAAAGTCATGAAGAGACGTGCGGCAGGTGCCTGCTGACGGGCTGTGTACACAATGACGAAGTGTTAGGAGCTGAACTGCGCAAAAATACTTGTGGCTATAAAGTGTCGGACACGTTGGGAATGGCATTGGCTCGGATCCTTGGATTTATCATCGAAGCAGGAATTATTCAGCATAGTGGCTCATTCAGAGAGCAGAGGGCCCCAGAGATTAAAAATAGTGCCCCCTAGCTACTGAGCCCCTGTACTGCTGCCAATATAGAAGTGGATGCTATACTACTCCATAGGTGCATATTGCACTTCTCTACCAAATTAATCTTTCTATGTAATTCCTAGAAATGTATAAAGATATAATTTACAGGAGGCTCAGTGTAAGTCTCATGATGTCCAACAAACAATTGTTCTGCGTTGCTCATATATTAGTGCCTAACAAATAGCGAGCTGAGGCCATTACCTGTAATCATATTAGTGATAGATCCTTTTCATTTGCAGTAAATCCTACTTCATTACACTTTCAATCACCCAACAAGCCCATTCCCATCCATGTGTTTCCTTTAGGTGCTATGTAGAGAAGACGCATAGCTTTAGTAAGTGTATACTGTTGATTAAAGGAGATGATCTATGCCCCATATATAATCTATGGATATCACTGCAGACAGCTGGGAAGTGTATCCTTTATGGGATTGGGTCGGGGGTTACTTACACGTAACGACTAGTTATAATGAGACGCCATGTATAGATTACAGTGAACTTCTGTTATCCCACAGAAATTATTAGACATTCCGGCTCCACGCTTCGTTACTGTAACGTACGGCTTCATTTGAAAAGGTAACTTGTCATTTGGAGGCAACAAAATGTTCTTTGGGATGAAAAAAAAAGAGCCTAAATGTACTTAAGGCTTCAATCAGTGGCGTTAAAGGAGGAGTGGAGGAAACAGCTGGCTAAACAAATATAAGGTGTAGAGTGGATGCAATGGCATAAATTAATAATGCCGCTCTTTATTTACCATGTGAATGGACGGCTTGTGCGGGTAGGCTGGAAGAAAGATGGGCACTGTGTGCCACCTAGTGGTTACTGCCATGAAGCTGTCTCTTTGGCCTTCAAACAAACCACATCTGTGATAGATTTTAAGTGAACTTCATCCTATTTCGGTTATGAACGAGACGTTTTTATAAGGTAATGTTTAAATAGAGGCTTGGTCTAGGCAAAAAAAATATAGCAACATTTAGAAAATACCAACGGTAACATTCCTGGCGCTTTACTCATTTCTATAAAGCGTGACTTACGTGAGTCACACAGACTAAAATATCCGTCGTTTATAATACGTTAATAACAAACGTAACTTTACTAAAAGGTTGAATAAACAGAACAGAACGCAGTGTTTTTACATGACTTTGGTATATAAGGGGCAAACATACAAGTTAGTTAATAGAGACCCCCCCAATGCTGAAAGCCAAGAAGCTTTGTCAGTCATGACTCCCAAAATCTGACCAGTGGCTGCTGTGAAACTACTACTCCCACCATGCTCTGTCCACCTGTCATTGTAACTTACTGAGCAGCATTGTAGGGATCACTTGTAGAGGTCATAAGAACTAAAACTTCCATATAGTTCATGGGCAGATTCACCCATAAGGCCACACCTGCAATAACTTGGAGATTAGGGATTGGGGGAGGCACGTAATGGTTGGATGCAAATGTTTTTCTTAGACTGGTTTATTTAAAAAAACGGCTGATTTTGGGAACTGAGGAAGGATGCTGATTGGCCTCCTCAGTATAATCTATGGCATTACAGGGAGCAATAGACTTATAGCCGATTGAACAGAATATACCCAGACATAACTTGGAGCCACAAATATACCATATATGCCCCTGTCTATAATCCTTCATCGTGTACAACCATCGTATGTACTGCAAGCACTACCCTGTCAGAAGATGGTCTACACATCATCATACAAGCACTGGGTGGTCTTTACTTCCTCAGGCTTCCTCATGCCCCAGTTGGTAGGTGGGAAACCCACAGTGAAAAGTTATATAGACATTTATCAGAAGTGTCTGAGAGCAGAACTGTTACAGTTGTTCATGACAACCAATCAGAGCTCAGCTTTGACTTTCCCACAGCTGTTTACAAAATTATAGCTGAGCTCTGATTGGTTTTCATGGGAAAATAGAACAGTTTTACCTCAGACACTTCAGATAAATCTCCCCCAAATTTAACAGTGACACTGGATCTGCTTCTCCTGCATACCCCCCCCCCCCCCTCCCCATAGGTTGTGGCTCTGAACTGCAGGTCGCATCTTCCTATCGTGTAAAGATTTATGGTGGAAGTCGGATTGGAGTCATGGAATTAAGTAGACTATGGCCTACTTTTCATTATTTCACATTTTACAGGGATACAAAGAGCTTCTTGGGCAGTTCCATAGATCTCATGATTCTCACGTGCTCTGACATCTACTATGAGGTCCTATATAGACAGGCATCTACTGTGAGGTCTTATATAGACAGGCATGTGCCTTTCCTAATTGAGTCCAATCAGTTTAATTAAACTTAGCTGGACTCCAATGAAAGAGTAGTACCATCTCAAGGAGGATCAGAATGAAATGGACAGCATGTGAGTTAATTATCAGTATTACAGCAAAGGGTCTGAATACTTTTGCCCATGTGGTATTGCAGTTTTTCTTTTTTAATAATTTGCAAAAATATCAACATTTCAGTTTTTTCTGTCAAGATGGGGTGCAGAGTGTAGCGTAATGAGCAAAAAAGAAAAAAAAACAATTTAATCTTATCTATTGACTGCAATGAAACAAAGAGTGAAAAATTTAAAGGGTCCGTACACGCTGTATGCGGAGTTGCTTTTCTTTAGTTTTCTACTTATCGTCTTAGAAAACTCATTTACATATTCCTTTCTCAGATTTCTAAGCAGAACGTGCATGTTTATTAAATAAATGTAGTCTCTTAAAAAAACTATGTGCCATCAATGTAAAAATAGCTCAGCACATGGTAATAGTACAGTGCAGCAAAATAGTAATACTCCCAATATTATCTATATAATGCAGGGTAGAGGTGATCGCTCATGCCAGCAGCCGAAATGCCAAAGGCTACAAACTGCTGCCGAAACATTGTACACTGGGATAATAGAAAAACAAGACATATGTGTTCTTCCAGCAATAAGATAAACTAGTAATTGCAGCATGACTCATTCGCTATTACCCCGCTATCATTCTGCCGCCTGTGCCCGCGATGTATGAAAACCAGATTGGGCCATGACAAAGGCAGCGTCTGTTGTAAGCAATGTGAAACCCGATCACTTGTTTTTCATCTTTGTATTTTAAACTAAATGTGCAAATCTCACGAGCTTATCTCACCATTCACAAGCCCTGCTGATAAAGACAGCCGCTGTGCCACATACTAAATGGTATCAGAATCCAGCAGGACCCGGCTGTGTTTTCCTTTGACTCACTTATCCACTTCAAATAACTTTTTCTCTACTAAAGACCTAAAACACTCAAAAGAGGCCCTCTACTGTACTCAAACTTGAAAGGGATCATTCTGGAAGGATAAACATATTAATAACAATGATTATTCCACTTGAAACCTGAAGAAGAACCCACAATAACAAATAATGTCATTGGCAGTCACATCCCGGTCTTCTCTATGGAGGTAATAGAAAACTGTAACTAACATCTGGTTCCCAAAAGTAGTGTGTCTTATGGCATTGACAGCTATAGTTCTTTATGGGTTAACTAATAGGCGGCCATTGAAGCCCCCATGTAACGTTTAGAGATGAGCAAATCATTCAGGATTTCATTTTCTAAAGCTTTGCCAAATTTTTCAAAGGATTTGGTTCAAGTTGTCCTGGAAATTGTTATATAACCCCCTCTATTCCCCTAAAACACAGGCCCACATTTATTAAAGTGTTTGCACCATTTTTCTGTCTGACTTTGCACTAGAAAGGACATGCAAACTTCTTATACATGTATTTATAAAGTGTCTGTGCCAGTTTTGTGTCGCGGTTGTACTGTGACCAAAAAGACAGAAAAAATGTGCACCTAAAGAAGGGCATTACTGCTTAGTCTCTATGGGCCACATTTATTACTGACGTACGCCACAATTCTGTGTGCGCCATAGTTCCGCAGCATGAACAAAGTGCGCCAAAAATTAATGGTGCACACTTCCTCAGCAGTGCAGGGCGTGCCAGATTCATGTAGACCGTGCACCAGTTTTAACCCCTTCCCGACACGCGCCGTACTAATACGGCGCACGCCGGGTCCCGGTACATGGAGAGGGCTCGCGGGCCGAGCCCTCTCCATAGCCGGTAAGTCTTTGCTGCATATTGCAGCTTTCACAGCGATCGCCGCCGGCAATGTTGCGCCGCCATCTTGCCGCGGATCGCCGCTCCCCGATGACGTCACGGGGAGCGGTGATCAGTTGCCATGACAGCTTCGGGTCTCACGAAGGCCCGAAGCAGTCTCGTTTTAACCCATTCATTACAATGTGCTATCAGCACATTGTAATGAATGAGGAGTAAAATCCCCATATACTGCCATATTGCAGTATGGCAGTATATGGTAGGATCGATCAGACAACCTAGGGTTAAAGTACCCTAGGTAGTCTGAAAAATAGTAAAAATAAAAGTAAAAAAAAGTTAAAAAAAAAAAAATTATAATAAAAAAACCTAAAAATTCAAATCACCCCCCTTTCCCTAGAACTGATATTAATATTAATAAACAGTAAAAATCATAAACACATTAGGTATCACCGTGTCCCAAAATGTCCGATCTATCAAAATATAATTACGTTTTTTCACTGCGTTTAACCTCGTAACGGAAAATAGCATCCAAAGTCAAACATTTTTTTGCCATTTTGGAAAATATAAAAAAATTAATAAAAAGTGATCAAAAGGTCGCACAGTCCTAAAAATGATAGCAATGAAAACGCCATCAAAAGTCGCAAAAAATGACACCAAAGTTATTGCCGCCAGAAGATGGCAAAATCAAAAAAAAAAAATTTTGTACAGGAGGTTTTAATTTTTTTAAATGTATGAAAACATTATAAAACCTATACAAATTTGGTATCCATGTGATCGTACCGACCCAAAGAATAAATTAGACATGTCATTTGTGGCACACAGTGAAAGCTGTAAAATCCAAGCCCACAAGAAAGTGTTGCAAATGTGTTTTTTCACCATTTTCACTGCATTTGGAATTTTTTTCCCGCTTCCCAGTACGCGCCATGGAATATTGAATACCGTCACTACAAAGTGCAATTTGTTACGCAGAAAATAAGCCATAAAACAGCTCTTTATGTGGAAAAATAAAAAAGTTATAGATTTTTGAAGGTGGGGAGTGAAAAATGGAAGTGAAAAAACTAAAAAAGGCCAAGTCGTGAAGGGGTTAATGAATCTAAAGCCAGTCCACATGCATGGGGCAGGAACACCCTGCGCTTGCCATATCTCTCACCCCCGAAACGCTGTCTTGCCATGGAGGTAGTGGAAAGGGGAATACAATTGCTTTCTTGGTGGAGAAATATAATTAGCCAATTAGTTCCATATCTACAAATCGCTGAGTAGATGAGCTCATCTCTACTGACCACAACTTTTAAAATTTGGAAAAGAATAACAGCCTGCAGCAGGCATGGTTGTGGGTAATTAAAATGCCGCTGGTATCTTTAACAGTGACATTTAAAATGCTAATGGCTGTGATCAGTGCCAGCACCGATGGAAGGGGTTTAAAACTGGATAACCCAAACCCGAAGTTTGGTACAAACCCAACCTTTGTGGTTTGAGCCTGCTCAACACTAGTTATAAGTATGTCCTACTGCTTGGACTATCACATTTTTAAAAACTCCAGTCAAAGTCAATAGGGCCACTGACCTTTTTATGATATGAATGTAAAGAATAAATATTAAGTGGTTGGATGTTTATTAAGGTTTTCTCATGAATAGATATATAGATTTATGGCATATACAAAGGATCCACTCTGATCTTTAAAATAAACCCTTAAGAGCTCCTCCTTAAGATTTCCATCTACCTGTCAAACCCAAAGTGACAGGGTTTTATGGAATATTAGGTGCCTGCATCATACAAATAATGCATACCAAGGAAATTTGTTGAATTCGACTGTCAGTGGTGGTTCTGGGGATTTTATTTTATAGATAGACGTGAGTCCCAAAAATGCCATATTGGAAAATCCACTTAAAGAGAACCGTCATGCAAAATAACCCCCCTAAACTAAATATATTTTCACAAACTGCCATTAGAGAGCATTGCCTCTATCCCTTCATTGTCCCTCTACATGCCTGTAAACCTAAGCAATGAGGTCCTAAAGCTGTATGCAAATGACCTGTGAAATGTCCAATGAAGCATTAGCATATTCAAGCTGTCCTCCTTATTCAGAAGTGGGAGGTACAGCCACACCCCCAGTGCTTGACTGACAGCCTGTATAATGATGTGAGGCTGTATAATGATGTGCTTCCTGGTGCTGGTGGCCACACCCCCTGCAGCCTGTGTGTGTATAGGAGAGATACAACAGCTCAAGGCTGCAGCCATGATATAGCAGAACATGTCAGGTACTTGTGTAGCTGATGTCTGTATCTCACATGTTATAGCAGAACATGTCAGGTACTTGTAGCTGATGTCTGGGTCTCTGTGTATTAGGAGGATGCAGCATGTCAGCAGATGCAGCACACACATTAGCAATGCTTTACTATACATTACACACAGACATGAGCAGGGGGAGGAGAGGGGAGGGGGAACAGGGGTGACATCACTGCCTCTGTGACTAGCCTCATATACATAATAAAGAATAGATGATTTTATAATGATTAATGTATGAAATAACTAGATAAAGGCTGGGATGGGATCCTTGTGAGCTGCTCCAACAGGTAGTAGTGACAGGACAAGTGACACAGACCTGATGGCAGGTGTCCTTTAACTCTTCAAACCTCACATTGAATCTAAGTCCCTTAGTAGCAGGCAGTATGATCATGCTGATATCAAACAGGATTAATAATGAAAATGCAATAATTCATCCCTCCAAGAGCTGATACAGAAGTATAGGATCCAGTCTTACAATTCTGACTGATGGCATTTGACAGTACATTGATTGACAAATTGGATGTCCGTTCACCAGAATGGAAACTGAGGACATAAGTTAATACTGATATTGCGGTTTTTGGGAAAACTCTGGGTTAAAAAAGCTTCTATAGAGAATATTTGTGAATATGAACAAACCTTATTATTCTAACGAATCTATCCAAAAGTAGATTTTCACTTTGCGATATTCATCTTTCCAACTGTTTACTCAAAGATGCAGGAATACAATAGAGGACATATTTAATATTGTAAGGAACTAAATGAATGTTATTGCATAAACCTGAAAGAATCTCCATGGTAAAGCCATCTCCTATCCCTACTGCATTATACTCTCTTCATTTTTTTTCTGGAATTACATTTAATTACTACGACGCAATGAGAAATTTTGAACATAATCAATTACATTGAAAAATCATTTCAAAGGAATAATTGGATTGCGAGAGAACATCATTCCTGACGACAGCCTTAGTTATGTTGAGACTGTTTCTCTGGAGAGTTTACAACATCGCACTAATTGGCTTTTAGCTCGGCACACAAGAAAACTTTTCATTAATTAACAAAAATCCGGAAGATGTTATGAGTATTAGGTCAGATGACCACAAGGAAGACATTTTTGTTTTTCTATCTCCGAAACTTTCTTGGGTACACTGAACATTCAAGAGAGTCACTCGTTAAAATGGTCCAGAGATAAACTTATCATGAAAGGTCCTTCTACTGGCAATCACCTGGAATATTTGTGGGATCTAAAACTGTCTAAAAGTTCAATTTCCTTTTTAATAATATCCACAGGGAAAATTAATACGTTTATATCAATGGACTTTTGCAGGACTAAATATGTTCTTCTAGACCATGTAAGGGAATAAGGTAGTGGGGTAATCATCTCCTGGGGGTTGAAAGGCACTTTTTCGAGACACAGTAATGACACAATTCGTTTGGTGCAACTGTCTACAACCATTTTTTTCTTTCGATACAAAGAAACGGCAGCAAAAACAGTACAAACAAAAGTTCAAACAAAATAAAGTCCTAGGTCCTCTGGCAACTAACTCAACACAGGCTCTGCTAACAACCAGAGATTGTGCCTACTGCAAAGCCTGCCAAACAATACAGAACAACAAACTCACAGTTGTTTCCCCAGGTGTAGAGTGAACCCTGTGGGTCAGCATTGCTCAGCTTATACCAGCCAGGCACAGCTGTAGGCTGATAGTACGGATAGCCCAAGACCCAGACTGTCCGGATGGAGTGGGGCCCCCTCTCTTCCCCACTCAAGCAACACAGACCCCAAATGGGTTTTACTAAGACCCAATGCGGAGACGTCTGAAAAAGAACTGACACATATCCTGGTTGCTTTTAGTAACAAGTAGAAGTGAGGTATCTTGGGCAAACATACACCCCATCTACCACTTCTTCATACACTCTGTCACAACCAATAAACACTCTTTATTTGTCACAAAAATGAAGATATAGAATCTTTTTATTAACACAAGTTTCTGTAATGGTGTGTATGAAGATGGATTTTAAAAAAAAAAAATTAAATGAAAAATCTAAATCTGGGATAAAAATGGGGAAAGATTTTGTTAAAAAGGAATAGAACATGCATACTTTCCTTTCGAGATGCTTCTCGGTTTGTACTTTTTGTATTGAAAGTATTGATGTTGTGTCCATCAAACACATGCTTGCCAGTCCCTTGCCTCAGTGGTCAAGTGGTGGACATGTTTATCCCATGCAAGGGTCAAGATGGGAAATAGCAGGAGATATTAGTGTGGCCACCAAAGACAGCAAAGTCCTACCATCAAGATATATCATCAATAATGATGACTAAATGATGACCATATGTGGATTATTCAGAGATACAGTGTGCAAAAACATAGGGAAGACACAATAGGGGTCATTTATCTTGTTTGTTTTGGCTAGTTTTTGCCTGTGGTTTTTCTGTCTGCTTCTTCTCACTTTTTGGTGAGAATGGTGGATTTTTTCAGATCTCTTTTTGAGACATTTGTTACAAAATGTTGCACAAATGTAGCAAGTCACTTCGTCCCATTTTTCTAAGTTTTCCTTAACCCCTTAAGGACGCAGCCATTTTACAGCTTAAGGCTCAGCCCGATTTTTTGGATTCTGACTTGCTTCGCTTTATATGGTTATAACTTTTGAACACTGTTACTTATCAAAACGATTCTGAGATTGTTTTTTCCCCACATGTTGTACTTCATTTTAGTGGTAAATTTTGGCAGATAAGTTTTGCGTTTATTTACAAAAAAAAGAAAATATGATAAATTTTTTGAAAAATTTGCCATTTTCGAAATTCTAAATCATTGCGTTTTCAGGCAGATAGATTTACCAGCTAAATAAGTTGCTGAATAACATTTCCCATTTGTCTACTTTACATTTTCATAATTTCTGAAATGTCTGGATAATTTATTTTGATGTCACGCGTCTTACAAATAGAATATCGCTTTTCCGGATTTTCAGAATTGACTATTTTGGGGATAAATACAGTTTTGAATGAAATTTTACATATTTAGCATCAAAACCCCCTATATAATCTACCCATTTTCAAATCTGCACCCCTCAAGCTATCAGAAACAGCTTTTACGAAGATTGTTAACCCCTTGAGATCTTCATAGTAATTGAATCAAAATGGAGGTGAAATTTAGAATGGTCATACTGTTCCCTTATACGTTCATTTAGCACTAAAATTTACACATTTCCAAAATATAAAAAGAGAAAACCCACCATACAATTTGTTCTGCAATTTCTCCTGAGTACAAAGACCCCCCACATGTGGCCGTTACTTGTTTTATGGGCGCACAGCAAGGCGCAGAAGGGAAGGAGGGCGCTGCAGCTGCCAGGATTTTAGTTTCCTCATTGGCCCCTTTTGAAGGCTATAAAATTTTCGCTTTTTCGTTATTGGGGCCATGTGACGCCATTTTTTTTGCGGGATGAGATGCTTTTTCCATTGTTACCATTTTGGGGTTGGTATCACCTATTGTTGAAAATTTAGGAACTTTTTTTGAGGGCAGGAGTAGAAAAGCATCAATTCTGTACTGGATTTTTGACTTTTTTTTTTTGGTGTTCACCGTATAGACTAATAATCATGTTAGCTTTATTCTATGGGTTGATACGATTACGGGGATACCAGACATGAATATATTTTCTTACGTTTTACTAAATTTGTCAAACAAAACCCTAATGTGGGGAAAAATCTATAATTTTTGTATTGCCATCTTCCAAGTGGCATAACTTTGTTACGTTTTTGGCTACGGAGCTGGTTGATGGCTTGTTTTTTGCGGGACATGTTGTACTTTGCACCAGTATCATGTCTGAGTACATATGGTTTTTTGGTCGCATTTTATAGCATTTTTTGTGGGATTGAAAAGGAAAAAATCATAATTTTTGGAGGGTTTATAACAGTTTTTTTTTACGGCGTTTATCGTGGGGGTTCAATAATGATTTACTTTTATTCTACGGGTTGTTACGGACGCGGTGATACTATATATGTGGGGTTTCTGTTATGATTTAGACTTTTTTTTTGAGTTATATGTCTCTTTATATGTTTTGGGGGTTTGGGGCATTTTTAGTGATTTATGACTTTATTTTTTTATTGAATAACTTTTTTTTTTACTTTTTCACTTTTATACCATGGGACATGAAGAAGCAATCATCTGATTGCTTCTTCATGATAATATTCTGCAATACTGATGTATTGCAGAGTATTATCAGTGTCAGCCTATGCACTTGCATAGGCTGGCACTGTGCCAGTAAGATGACGTCACAGACGCCATCTTACTGGCAATTCTTGCTAGTAACTCTGGGGTCCAGATCGGACCCCAGAGTTACTATAGCAACGATCGGCGCCCCCCGAAAACGGTTCGGGGGGGGCGATCGTGGGGGAAAGACCCCCCAGATACTTGTTAGATGCCGCGGTCGCGCTGACCGCGGCATCTAAAGGGTTAAGCACCCGCGATCGGAGACAACTCCGATCGCGGGTGTTACACTGGGGTGCCGGCTATTAGTTACAGCCGGCACCCCGTGTTTCCCGATGCCGGTTCGGCTCTGATCCAGAGCCGAGCCGGCATAAGCGCCGTGGCGGATATATCCGCCACTGAGCGCTAAGTCACTGCGCTCCGTGGCGGATATATCCGCCGCGGAGCGTGAAGGGGTTAAAGGTGTTCTCCAGTGACAAAGATTGACCTCACTATATCTTATCTCCCCCTTTTCATGAAATCAAAGTCATCCCTGTGCACTGCCAACTCCTGCTACACTAACAGTTTCAATAGAAACGACCTGTATACTGTCTCTGCTCTTAGGTCAGGCATGTGCAGTCAGCTCCTTGTTCCCTGCTCTGGGGGTGTGGCTGCCCATTCCTCTGTGTGAAGAAGCTGTGCTGACCAGGGAGATTGTAGGAGATGTAATCTTTTAGCAGAATGGGGGCAGCCATCTTTGAGTGATGAAGCTGCAGCAGTGAGCTGTGAAGTGACATGTGAAGGAAAAGAAAGCATACAGCCCAGGGTGGTGAGGTAATGGTGAGTAACTATAATAAATGCAAAAGAACTTGTCAGTTGAAAAAAAGTACATATAGTGACATATAGAACATATAGTACATATTCGTCTGGAGATTTTTGTGACAAAAAATGTCACAAATTTTAGACAATTTGAAATGATAAATGTCATTTGTGACATTTTGCACACCTGGAATAGAAGATAACTGTGTTTTACTGACAAAAAACAAATGTCCTGCGAACATGTCAAAATGTCCTGAAAAAGGCACAAAAATTGCAATACACCAGAAAATGTCTCAAAAGACAGAAAAAACTGGAAGAAAAATAAAGATAAATGACCCCCAATGGGGTTAGTGGGGAATATGTGTATAGCTTAGTAAAGCTTTTCATTTTGTCATTTCTGCACATATCGGAAATTTTCTTGGGGACACTGGTCTATTCGTTGGTCTAGGCCATGCTCCCACTGGAGCATAAACAGTTTAGCATTAATGAAGAGATAATTCATTAACAATAACATACCCTCATTTTTACAGGTAAACTTATATGAGGTCATAGTAGAAAGCGCTGGAGCAGGGCAGAGGCACCGCACAAAATGTAGGATCTGGTGCAAAGCAAAATGCTCAGATTGAAGAGACCATACTTTTCTATAAATTTAGCTGCACATATTACTTTACCCCCACCAATAAAATGCTGTATGCATATCAGGCCCCTTGCTCTCCACCATAGAAAGGAGTGAGGATGTGCTGAGAGGGTGAGACTCTTATGTGGAACAACTGGCATGAGTCTTAAAGAGGAACTAACTAGTGAGTAGGTAGAGCACAAACGGCACCAA
The DNA here is from genome assembly GCF_040894005.1 of Engystomops pustulosus. Classification (NCBI taxonomy): domain Eukaryota; kingdom Metazoa; phylum Chordata; class Amphibia; order Anura; family Leptodactylidae; genus Engystomops; species Engystomops pustulosus. Next base: position 42,451,746 of record NC_092411.1, on the reverse strand, counting down.
AGTCTCAGAGAAAAGGAAGCGTGAGGGAAGAAAAATTAGAGGGGAGGTTAACCGTATCTCAAAATGTACCTAGTAATGTGGAAGGCTAAAGAAGATCCCATACCCATACAGGAACTAACAAACCACCATTTGTATTAGTCAGTTGGGCAAGCTGGGCTATGTACTATTGCAAAATTATCCAACAATGCCACAAGGTTTGGTAAGGACATAGGCGGCATTGTAAAATTGAGTAATAGATCCTTTGATTTTGTACTGCTTATTGCCCATAGACCATAAGTGTTGGGAACACTTCTAATTAGCTAAGCTAAGGTTTACATGATGATTGCAAAGAGGACTGTGCTGCCTCGAATGTTTAGCTCACAAACACTAAAAACTGTAAAAAAAAAATATATCAAAACATGAGTGGATATATATATATATATATATATATATATATATATATATATATATATATATAACTTTGTAACATCTTATGAGAGTAAAGTACTTCTTTCTCCACCTACTTGGCTATAGCTCTCTCTTTACTTGTGATTTCTCAGATAAAGGTCACAGAGGTATATAATGATGTAAAAATCTATGGATGGGAGAAGGGGAGAAGTGCAGTTCAACCAAGTCTCCACCCACCAGATCAGGGACAACTAAAAATTTCAGACAGAGTCTGGAAAGGGAAAAACTGCAAAAAAATAACAAATATAATTTGCACAATACCCAGACTATCCTTCATGTTTACAAACTGTACTGATGATTTATGGCAAAAGATTTTAAGGTTAAATATGCATAAAGTTCTTAATTTCTTTTAAGTTCTTTATTTAGATAAAAAATTGACAAGGTGGGCTGAAATACCGATATCCTAGGATGTCATCTTGAAATCACCATTATACAGAATGTCGTTTAAGAAAATTAAACTTCATTTTTAGAATTCGTTCTTTGTATTACATCATTATACAGATAGAGAATTAAATGAACTCCTACTGTGCCTTTGGATTTTGCAGACGAGCTGAGGCTATAACCTGAGTTTTCAAACACGATTTAAATGAATATGTCAAAAAGAGAAAGTGTTGCTGGCTGGCATGGAGACGTGAACTGTTAGGAAACAAATATATCATTTGCTGAAAAGGCAGGTTATAAAGACACATAAATTATATTTCATGTAAAATGGTATCATGGAGAAGGAAGAATTATAAGTGGTACGTCAGAGGATATTTCTTGGCTTCTTTCCAAAAAATATTTTCCAAATTGGAAATAATAATATAGTGTTTCATGTTTTACTTTATAAAACCACTAAACATTACAAAAGCATTGGAATAACATTCTTTGTACAAAGAGTAATTATCATGTTACTAATATGTGTAATGTACCATATATATAAGCCGACCCAAATATAACCTAAGGCTCCTTCTTTTATCACAAAAAAATGGAAAAACATTTTGACTTGAGTATAAGCCTTGGGTGGAAAATGCATTGGTCACCCCAGTATAGCTATTCATCCCCTTGCTCCCAGTATAAAGCCAGCCTCAATTTTCCCCCAGTATCCTGCCAGCCTCAGTTTGCCCCCAGTTTGCCCCAGTATATAGCCAGCCTCAGTTTGCCCCCAGTATACAGCCTCAGTTTGCCCCCACTATACAGCCTTAACGTGCCCCCATTATACAGCCTCAGTTTGCCCCCAGTATACAGCCATCCCCATAAATAATAAAGTAGATAACTCAACTTTCTGGCGCCCCCACAGGTCTTCTGTGCGGTCTGTTCAGCAGCCGCAGGTCCATAAGGTGTACAGCGCTGACATCAGCTGCCGGCACACACAATGCTATTGTGTCGGCGGCTAACGTCAGCGGCTGTAGCTGCTGAATTGACCACAAAGTAGACCTGTGGGGGCACCAGAAAGGTGAATTATTAACTTTATCTTTTTTTATTGACTCGAGTATAAGCCAAGTTTTTTGTGCTGAAAAACTTGGCTCATACTCGAGTATATACAGTAATTATTGGTGCATTTGACTACATGTAACGGGAATGGGATCCTAAGTTGAAATCTGCATGGATTCTTTTTTGGATTCTGTGATGGTACTTCAGTTTTCTGCCCTAGTCCAAAGACATCCTGATTCGGAGTACTTAAAGGGGTATTCCTATGAAAACAAGGTTATTAAATATACTCAGGATAACAAAATAATAGATTCTCTAATTCAATGTTAACAAAAACACAGCATTTCACAGATATAATTCCAACCTGTCTCTATCAGTCCTCCTGTGCACAATTTCGGTTGCCCCAGGATCTGACCTTTAATCTTCTGACTTTAGGATAAGGAAGACATATTGTTCTCCTGTGTGACGCTGCACTGAGCTGATCTCTGCACCATACTCTTGCATTCCAAGATGAGCTCACACAGAGACTTGCTGATGGCAAGCATGAGCATGAGGAGAGTAAAGCTACATGCTACAGGCAGATAAGGTCTTTAATGAGGGCAGGGGTTGGGAGGCACAGCAAATCTGACAGCGTATGTTGTGGCTGTTATAGCAGTGCTGAGAATTTAATTGTGAGTTTTATGCATCTCCTGGATTTCATCATCTATAATCTTTGATCTGTCTCATCATAAAGTAATGGGTTAAAATGATCTTTATTGTGTAAACATCACAAGAGGATTGAAATGTGAGAATTTTCTTTAATGGGCAAACCCCTTTAAGATAGGGTGGCCCTAATGGGGACAGATTGTCTATTAACAAGAATTGTTTTTTAACTCTCCTCCGAAACGCAAGGAATAAGTCACATACAGTGTATTTGTACTTCTAACACGAAATAGAATGTAATGCTTGTAATATCAAATCTCTAACCCAGCAGGTCCACTAGGTTTTTCTGTAACCCACCAGTATGAGGAAGTATTGGTGATATATATGATGCAGTTCTAGACTCCCAAATAGCATTGAAGTATTTTCAATAGTTCATGTAATGATTTCCATACTTATGTAATCCTACTATCTAATGAATTCCATAAAAAAGATATACAATCCAGATGGAGAAATTATTAACATATTATGAGCAATGATAAATCTTTCGGACATTATTCCATTTCCTTCCAGGCAAGTCTAGATATTTACAGTACATAGGACATACTGTATGTAACACATTACTTAAGATGTCATCACATTCAGGAGACTCCCGGCTGTTAAGGATATGTTTTTAAATACAAGGAAACTGGTAAGAAAAGCAAATCATAGAAAAACACAGCTTTAGGCAAAGCTTCGCCTCCCAAACAATAGTCTTAGTCAACAGTGAGGGAAACAATAACTTTACTATACCCTGATTATAGTAACTGACAGAAAATCCTTTGGGAATTCCCAGCCTTTCCATTTACGCTTCTATTATTTTATGTATTTATGACTGTAAGCCATGGAATAGCTGAAAAATAATAAGGAATCCATGGGCTCAAACCATGAACCTGATATATAAAATCATTTATAGTAAGGTTTAATATGTTACATATTCATTATAATGAGGTCTGACCACCAAATTCTCCGCAGTTCTTCCATACACAAATTAGCCGGTGGCAATTATATATGCGAGGAAAGTTTTTAGGTTTTGAAGAGCGGCCAGTCATATCAATGCCAAGCTGTGTATTCATGAAATAGTGTTTCCAAGAACTCAAATGCACACCCACTTGTACTATGAGTATACAAACAGTTTGTTTTTATGTAATGTCATATTGTGTAAACCATAACGGGGCTTTCCCTTCCAGTTACTACTACATACTACAAGCTTCTCATGACATTAGCCGGAATACAAAGCGTCCTTCTGCTGGGACCCCCAGTATCCAGCAGATGTCTGGGAAAGCCACCAGGAATCATTTTGCCTGCAGCGCCACCAAAGGGGAAACAAAGTATTGCACAAAAATATCTATATAATGCAGGAAAGAAGGGATAGACACAGTGGGAAAATTCATTAGCCAGTTTTGTGGCAGAGAAGGCACAATTTTCCCCCTCTCTGCCAGTCTCCTCAACTCGTATGCCACTTTGGGCATTTAAAATCCCAGTCTTAATAAATTTCCCCCACTTTCATTCTGGGGATTCTACTCCTGACCTTGCCACAAGGTTACCTTTCCTCCAAGCCCCTGCAACATACTCAAATCCTCTCATCTGTGTCTTCAGTCAGACTCCTGTCTTCTCTTTGTTCAGTTCCCATAAGGTAGGACAATGACTTTCTCGGATTCCTTAAGGACTAGTGTGCAAACCAACATTTGTGGTCATAGTCTATCAGAGCTCACCTGGAACTACATGGTCCTAATTACCCTATTACTCAAGGCCTCAGCAAAGGTTCCTATTTATCTAGTCTTGCTGTATGGTAATTCTGATTCTCTTGATTCCTCATTTTTCATCTTTGCTTTGTTTTGTGATGTCACACCTTATCAGTACAGGCAGCACCCAAATTAAGCACACTTGACTTACAGATGACCCCTAGATACAGGGTAACCACTTTGACCTCTGGTAAATGGTTGCTGGTGATTTACTGAACTTTGCGCCCAGGCTGCAATGGTCAAAATAAGAGTTATCAAAGGTTTCTGAAATGGAACTTTATTGTAAATCCTTGTTCCGAAGACAATTTAAAATTATAAAAATCTTATTGGGGCTCATTTACTAAGGATCGCGCTGCTCACTTTCACCAGACTTTGCACCTTTTTTGGGGATTGCAGAGCTTGCACAGATTGGACAGGTATTTCACAGGTGTTTATGCTGGGATTGTGTCACATGCGATCATTTTTTGGTGCAGCTGCGTTGGCTTCCATGCGACACAAATAGGGGTGTTATCGGACGATCCGACTGATTTGGACTGAGCTCAGGATTTAATTTTCAATTGTGTTGCAAGACAATGCACTTCAATGCTCCTGTAAAAAGATGGTAAACTCTGTCGGAACTGAGCGGGGAAGCGACACAGGTATCGGGCACACAATCTTACGGCAATGTGCTTTATCTTCAGACAATGCACTTTCTGTGAACTCCAGCGGACCGGTAAGTAAATGTGCCCCATTGTCTCAGGGATAAAAAAAATACGTTAGAGTTACACTTACAAAATATGAACACAAGTAGAAAACTTTTTCCAGCACTCGTTCTTAGGTTAAAAAATGGATTTTGTAACCTAAGAACGAGTGCTGGAAAAGTTTTCTATCTTTGTTCAGCTTCCTTCCAAGTCGGCACGGTCTCTCTTTGGGGTGGTGAGCTTTTTGTCATTTTTTGAACTTTGGTTCTATATTTTCTGTGTATAATCAAAAAATATACCTCTTTCAACTTAAACATAAATTCAACTTAAGAACAAACCTGTAGTTTATTGTACGTAACCTGGGTGACTACATGTAATGCTCTATGTATGACCTCAGCTTGATTCTGAAAAGTTGCCATGTGGGGAATTCTGATGCACATCTAAACCAGTCTTCTGCTGAACCAGATTTATCTTTATCTATAGATTTATTTTACTGTGCCTGATGCTGGATAAAAAAATCTGGAGTAGTATAAGGTATAAGTATAAGTAGTATCTAGTCATTCTTTGCACCATCTTTTGATTTGCGCTAGAAAGCTAAATAAATCAAAATTATGGAACATATGCATAATATTTGGCACATGCACTTTTTCCCGGAAAAGTCATTCCCTCTTTTTTTGAGGTCACACCCCTTTTGTCTTACTACTCCGAAAACTATCTAAAAACTGTCAACAACTCTTAATAAATTTGGCACAAGTCAATTTCAGACAGTTTTTATGCAACTTTAATTAGAATTCTGTTACACAAGAGAATACTGTATATTGAAATGTCATCTTGTGATATCATACCAGCAAAAACTAATCCTATTACGATATAAAAAGTAAGAGCTCATAGACTGGTACAAAAAAACGGGTATATTTATTCTGTATAAACTGTTTTGTTATAACATGTAACTACTATAAGTCCACTTTTATCTCCAACACTTGGCCCAGCACTAAGCTTTTGATTTCAATTGGAAAATTTTGATATCTTATATATATTTTATATTTCTTCTGGTCTCCATTCCACAGACAAGTTTAATGTTTGGTGGCCCTATTTGTAGAATTAATTTTTAAGTACCACATGAATAAGTCTGGTAGAGAAGTGAGAATATGATTATTGATATCGAAACCAGCAACAAATATAACATAAAATTAGTTGATTTGAAGTCACAAATGTCAGATATCCTCATGTTACTCTACAATAAGTCACTTTTGAGCGTTTCTAAAATAGCCCCATTGAGACCTAATTAATTCTGACACTAGGTTTTATGTAATGCCGACAATATAAGAAATTATGATAGAGGAATTTGTACCGCCAAGAATTCCAAATAAACACATACGCCTGTGCACATATTTAGGTTGGATGGAAGGATTTAGGTCAACATAAATAGCCCCTGGAAAATATGAAAGACCATGTTTATTCCTCAGAGTCATACAAACAAAAAATATATATCTTACATTTCTAACGTTTCGAAGACACAAGAAGCATTTATGAACATCTTATGCAGATGTGTCCTTCCTTAGCTTTGCTCTTCGCTGGACATGACCAGATATGTGTGTCAAGAGGTTACCAACTTGTTAAGACAACATTCTATACAAAGCAGCTTACTATATATATTCTATCACAAGATGTTTATCCTATAGGTCTCTCCCCACTAGTGGTGGTATTGCAAGGACCATGTATTAAGTATGTTTCAATTTGTCTCAATGTATTGCATCTTAACCAAATTCAAGCTAGGGTAAGGCTGGATTCACACGAACGTATGCCCACCGGGCTGTAGCCGAAGTGGTGACCCCTCCCCTCTTCATAGCGATGCACGGCGCACAGCACCATAACCCGCTCCTTGTGCCCATTGCTAGCCTATGTGGGATATATATATGGCCGCAACCTTACAGCTGTACATACGTCCCCCTGCGGTCGTGTGAATGTAGCCTAAGAGTGGATACATCCGTATATCATTTGTTCGTATAGAGAATATCTTTAGTTACGAGCAAATGGTGAGCTATATAGTAGTTATATGTACGTATGTGGCCATCATCATTCGATTTATCGCTGTTGGAATACCAAAACTGTAATATCTGGTGTTGTATAAAAATTAAATGGAGTGGCCATGCATTATCAGCACAAGTCCATTCAGATTGGGCACTCATGTACCTGATATCTTATGATTGCTGAAGGTTCCAGTACCTGTGGCCACAACCTGTAGCTTCCAACCATAGGAAATAGGTGTAATTTTTTGGTCAGAGGGTTGACTTTAAGTTGGTTGTCCTGTAATTTTATTTTACTGCACTAATTTATTTCATGGCTTACAAGAACTAATAGATGTTATAGTTAAATGTGAGGATGGTGCTCTTTGGTTATGAATAACAAGGGGGAGATTCAATGGTCCTGTGCCCTGGTCCTCAACTGTCTGTGTCAACCAAAGTCCATAGGACAGAAGTGAACTGATTGACAACTTATTTAACTTAATTATTAAAATGCACCTGTTTTTAATAAAATTAACATAGTTTTTGGTGGAATTTCAATATCTTTACAAGAGAAACTATTGTGTTTGGACAGTATAACCACACTAAATTAGTTCTGAAGTAACGTGAAACACATTAGAGAAATGGATTGGGTTGTACCATTAATCCATTGAACTGATCATTTCATGTAGTGGTATATAGTTTTTGTTTCAAGATTAATAAAAAATCCATGAAATAAATTCTTAATGTGCTCTACTGCTATATCAATCTATAGAAAATACATTTTATCCTCCATACTTCAAACCACACATAAATGTCACTGGTAGGATATAGTATACTTAGTAGACTATACAGTTCTATTTTCAGACCAAAGAGGAGATAGGATTTGAAATAATATACTAATGGTGAACATGAGAGGATATAATGTATAACCTGCAGGATTCTGCTATAATAAAAGATAAGGAAATAAAAAGTAGAAACAGACAGCTCATGTCCCTCTGAAAAATGCAAAACTAGCCCATGATTTATATGGAATTTCCAGGACATCTTGAAAAACCGCCAAGCGTCTGGCAAGGTGTTGCACAACCCCTGTGAGCACAACCCCTGTGCACAATCTGTGGACAACGGGTCCTCATTCCATCCTGGAGTTGGTTTCTAACCGTTTGTGCAGACACATGCACACTTATGGCTGCTGGAGGTCATTTTGCAGTGCTCCTTCTGTGGATCCATACAGAAAGGTGGAGGTAGTGGTCCCGCTGCTGGGTTGTTGCCCCCCTATGACCTCTTCCACATCTCCTGGTGAACTGGCCTTTCTCCTGGTAGCTCAGCCACAGCTCGCATTGTAGTGCCATCCTGGATTAGCTGTACTTCCTGAGCCACTTGTATGGGTCTCTTGCTACCACGAATATGGAAGCACCACCAACATTCAAAATTATCCAACGTGTTATACAGAAAGAATTGGTACTGAGAAGTGGTCTGCGGTCCCCACCTGCAGAACCACTCCTTTATTCAGTGACTCTTGCTGGTTGCTAATAATTTCACCTGATGCCTATTCCATTGGCACAACAGCATGTGAAATTGATTGTCAATGAATGTTGCTTCCTAAGTGGACAGTTTGATTTCACAGAAGTTTGATGTACTTGGAGAAGTGCATAGTCATGTATGAAGAGGTTAGAAGGAATAGCAGGGATAGGCAAATTATCTACTGATATCTACAGTCTAAAGGTTAGTCAGGAGGTCTCCATACATTTTAGATGATCATCTCATCCATTGTGTATGGTACTGGTGTGAGGTTTGGAAAAACAAGGAAATGTTAACCAGTCTGCCTGGTCTAATAGGTATCTTCTGCTATTCTCACTGTGAAAACTAATTGTGTACATATTAGTAGATCACAGATCTCTTGTGAGGGCCATAGGCCTAACAATAATAATTCAGCTGACCTCAATCATATCTAGAGCTTGTGGTTTATAGGCAGCCATATTACATGTGTATAAACATTAACATACGCCTTGTTGAAAAGAACTTAAATATTAGCAATAACAAATTAATGAGTAGAGAAAAATCTGTCTTACATGTGCATGAAAATAGACAAAAAGTAAAAGATTAAAAGCAATTTAAAAGAAATAAGTGAGGAGGTGAAAATGATTCTGAAACATAAAAATATGAAATGATCAGACTTTGCCCTAAGTGACAATAAAGCTTCAACACTAAAATCCGGAAATATATGTGGAGATAAAATTGAGAGGCAGAAAAACCAGTTAGCTTATGAGAGGAACGATTTCCATTAGGGAATTAATTGCATAAAAGTAAAAAGGTTAATCACAGCCAGGTCATAAAGAAAGACTGCCCAAAGTTTGACAAAAGATGTATAAATCTATAGAGATCTTTTCAATGTGCTCGGAGAGTGAATTGAGAGATGAGTCTAGATTATTCATTAAGATTTAAGTTTGGGATATGGCTAAACCAACATTATAGAAATACTGTATATAATTCCATAAACATATCAAAGCAGGGAATTTTTGGGAAAGAAATTTAAAGGGGTATCCATTAGACATCATGGGGCAGATTTACTTACCCGCTCCCGTCGTAATCCCGTGATGCGTTGTCCGATGAGGATTTGGGTCCGGCGCGATTCACTAAGATTGTGCGTCCGAGTTCCTGCATGTGTCGCTTCTGCGCCAAGGTCCGCCAGAGTTCACCTGCTTCTTCCTGGTGCATGTGAGTGCTTGATCTTGCGACACATTTCCTTTTTTAAATTCTGCGGTTTGTCCGAATCCGTGGGGTTGTCCGACGGCCATGCCCTCCGATTTCTGTCGCATGCAAGCCGGTGCCGATGCGTCACAATCCGATCGCGTGCGCCAAAAACCCAGGGCAATTCAGGGCAAAAGAGAAATATTCGGGAAACCCAACGGAAGTGCGGCGTTCGGACCCTTAGTAAATGAGCCCCCATGTATTTCTTTCTTTCCTATATTAAGATGAATGGAAATCCTCAAATGAGATTTGTTCTGTGTTCTATGTAAGGTTATATGACAAGGCATCAGAGGAGGTAAACAGTCAAGATCGCAGTTATTTCACATGGTGGCTGGTAGAGCAGTGTATTATAAGGGCTAGGGATGGTACAGGAGGTAAGGCAGAGAATTGGTAAAAAAAAGTCAATGTCAGGATAGGCAAAGCTAAGCAAAGATGAAAGTCAGGCCATAGGTCAGGCCCAACAGCAAAGATTCATCATAAGCTGTCTTCCATCAACACATTGGGGCACATTTACTTACCCGGTCCAGTCGCGATCCAGCGGCGGGTTCTCCGACGCTGATTCGGGTTCTGCCTCGATTCACTAAGGTCCGTGCGCCGATATTCACCAGGTGTCGCTGCTGCGCCGAGGTCCGCTGGAGTTCACCTGCTTTTTTCTGGTGTATGTGAGTGCTTGATCTTGCGACACAAATGGCTTTTTAAATTCTGCGGTTTTTCCGAATCCTTCGGGTTGTCCGGTGGCCACGCCCCCAATTTCTGTCGCGCGAAAGTCGGCGCGATTGCGCCAAAAATCGATCGCGTGCGCCACAATTCCGTGAAATACAGCGCAAAGAGGAAATATTCGGGAAAAACCCAACGGATTCGCGGCTGCGGACCCTTAGTAAATGTGCCCCATTGGATGAGAAAGTCAGGGATGAAGAAAAGAGGCTTAGAAGAGAAAGAAGCCATTACCAGGAACACAAGAAACAGAAGAATCACAAGAACCTGCCAAGCATATATTTGTCAGCCACCTTTCTTTGGTAGGATGCTGATTGGTAGAGGCAAGAGTTGTCTCTTTAAATATTAATAAATGGGCAGTTTCATTAAGAGCAAAGAAAGGTGAGAGTAGTTGATGCATATGCCCCTGGAAACATGCCGAGCAAAGTAACATGACCACCATGACAACCAAGAGGAGTAGGATGTCAAACGGGGGAATCTCACATAAAAGCAATTTGAAGATGTTTTCTTCGAAATATAAGATAGAGACCTTGGAACGCTTGGACTGGCATCTTGAAGATCTCAGTGAATAGAGCATGTCAAACAGTTTGTCAGCAGTAGAGATAAGCCAATCAATTCATAGAAAAAATCTTGCTAAAAAGTGCCTGGGTCTTATAGACCAAAGGTCAGGAGGATCCAGCACTGCCAGACCCTCCTGACCGCTGAAATGGAGATCGGGTGATGCCCTGATATAGAGCTGCACCCGATCTCCCCGAGAGGAGAGGATCCATACTGCTCTCTCCCACTGCCTACAGGACCTCAGTGATGTCAGAATCATGTGACTGATCACATGCTTCTTACATCAGCACAGGTCTGATACTGCCATGCTGCGCTGGGATGGGATAAGAAGAAGGGAAAGTGTGTGTGTGTGTGTGTGTGTGTGTGGGGGGGGGGGTTCTGTGTGTATCTGTATGAATGATGCAGGGCTGTGTGTGTAACTGTATGGATGATGCTGAGCTGTATGTGTATCTATATGAATGATGCAGTGCTGTGTGTGTAATTGTATGGATGATGCAGAGCTGTGTGTGTAGCTGTATGAATGATGTAGAGCTGTGTGTCTAACTGTATCGATGATGCAGAACTGTGTGTGTGTAGCTGTATGGATGAAGCAGAGCTGTGTGTATAACTGTATGAATGATGCAGAGCTGTGTGTGTAACTGTATGAATGATGCAGAGCTGTGTGTGTAACTGTATGGATGATGAAGAGCTGTGCTGTGTTCTGTGCTTTAGTGCGACCAACAGGGATATTTTAATTTGTGTAAAGTATATTTTTCCTTTTTTTGGAAGCTTAAATCTGGGGTGTGTCCTATGGTAAGAAGTGTCTTTTTGGATAGTGCATATATTTTCTTTACTTTTGATTAGAGATGAGCGAACACTAAAATGCTCGGGTACTCGTTATTCGAGACGAACTTTTCCCGATGCTCGAGTGCTCGTCTCGAATAACGAACCCCATTGAAGTCAATGGGAGACTCGAGCATTTTTCAAGGGGACCAAGGCTCTGCACAGGGAAGCTTGGCCAAACACCTGGGAACCTCAGAAAAGGATGGAAACACCACGGAAATGGACAGGAAACAGCAGGGGCAGCATGCATGGATGCCTCTGAGGCTGCTTAATCGCACCATTATGCCGAAATTATGGGCAACAGCATGGCCATGACAGAGTGACAGAATGAAGCTAGATAGCATGTAAAACATCCAATAATTGACCCTGACACTATAGGGGACGGCATGCAGAGGCAGAGGCAGCGGCAGCAGGCTAGAGAGTGGCATGGCGACATACCCTAATTGGACTCAGGCTTCAAACCAATGGGTGTCAGAGAGGAACCAAAGGAGGTGAGCAAGAAGCGCTCAAATAATATCGGTACATGATAAAAGTTTGCCAGTATATTTTGTGGATTACACAGCAGGGTGGCGACAAAGTTAACATGGAAGCCATGAAAACAACCCAAAATTCTGCCTGACACAGCTCGTTTGATAAGGGGACCATGTATGCTTACAGTTCATGCCAGTCGCTGCACTGGCTGCCAGTCTCCTTTCGAATACAGTTTAAAATAATAATAACCCTCATCCATAAAGCTCTGTATAATGCTGCACCCCCCTACCTCTCCTCTCTTATCTCAGTCTATCGCCCAACCCGTGCTCTTAGATCCGCCAGTGATCTTAGATTAACCTCTACCCTAGTGCGGACCTTCCACTCGCGTCTCCAAGACTTCTCTAGAGCTGCACCAATTCTATGGAATGCTCTGCCCTGGACTATCAGACTAATACCTAACCTCCAAAGTTTCAAACGTGCTCTTAAAACCCATTTCTTTAGGCAAGCCTATAACACTCATTAACTGCATGAAGTTTTAACTCTTCTACTAACCCGTCCTGTGTCGTCCTCCCATCTGTTATCCAGCAACCAATAGGCACCAGACTTCTCTGCAGTCCCATTCACCCTGGACCTGGTATATAAGATGACGGCTGAGTGGTTCAAGCGACAGCAATTCCATTTATTATATTTTTTTCTATTCCCTAAGAAGAATGGCTTGACCATTAAATATTCTTTTACCTCGTGTTACCCCATCATCTTCATAAACCGTAAGCTCTGGCGAGCAGGGACCTCACTCCTGTTGTTCCATACAAATGTTGTGCTCTGTTACATTACATTTGTATTTGTTTCCTATGATTTGTAAAGCGCTACAGAATATGATGACGCTATATAAATAAAGATTATTATTATTATTATTATGGAGGCAGTGAACTAGTAGTAGATTAAAGGTGCTGCAACTATGTTAGTTGGATCTTGGGATGGAGCTGGCGCTCTGCAGCCAGGCGAGCTTTTGCCAATCCAAGCCCCTGTCTCTAGGCTACTCCCCAAACAGCACTTCTAAGAACCTTTTGTATAAGATCAAGTGTAGTAGCGTTCTTATAAGTTTAGGATATGGCGGGTGAGGGGAATGTAAACAGATGCGCAAGAAGCGCTGAAATAATATCCCTAAATGGTAAAAGTTTGCAAGTATATTTTGTGGATTACACAGCAGGGTGGCGACAAAGTTAACAACTTTGATGTGGAATGCCCTGTAATAGCTCTTGGGCGGTGTGCCTTTTATCGCCTAGGCTCAGCAGTTTCAGCACCGCCTGCTGTCGCTTAGCGACGGCACTGCTGCTGTGCCTAGAGCTACCGACTGATGGCGCCATGCCCACGGATGGTAATTCGGAGGAGGAGGAGGTGGAGGAGGGGTGGGAGGAGGTATAGTAGGCCTTTGAGACCTGGACCGAGGTAGGCCCCGCAATTCTCTGCATCGGCAGTATATGACCAGCCCCAGGGTCAGACTAGGTCCCAGCCTGCACCAAGTTAAGTGTAGTAGCGTTCTTATAAGTTTGGGATATGGCGGGTGAGGGGAATGTAAACAGATGCGCAAGAAGCGCATGATGCGCATGGAGCTGGCGCTCCGCTGCCAGGCGAGCTTTCGCCAATTCAAGCCCCTGTCTCTAGGCTACTCCCCAAACAGCACTTCTAAGAACCTTTTGTATAAGATCAAGTGTAGTAGCGTTCTTATAAGTTTAGGATATGGCGGGTGAGGGGAATGTAAACAGATGCGCAAGAAGCGCTGAAATAATATCCCTAAATGGTAAAAGTTTGCCAGTATATTTTGTGGATAACACAGCAGGGTGGCGACAAAGTTAACAACTTTGATGTGGAATCCATGAAAACAACCCAAATTTCTGCCTGACACACCTCGTTTGATAAAGGGACGATGTATGGAGGCAGCTATATGGACGACTTTTGGAGGTAGCAATGGAGACAACGTGTGGAGGCTGCTATGGAGACAATTTAATTTGGATA